>NW_007136330.1:266894-312672 GCF_000164805.1 Carlito syrichta | reverse complement strand
CGGGTGTGGTAGCGCGCGCCTGTAGTTCCAGCTACTTGGAAGGCTGAGGCGGAAGGATCGCCGGAGCCCAGTAGGTCGAGGCTGCGGTGGCCGGGAGCGGCCACTGAACTCCAGTCTGGGCGACAGAGTGAGATTCCGACTCAAAAAAAAAAAAGAAGAAGAAGAAGAAGAAAGAAAGAAAAAGAAAAAAAAATCTTAGTTACAAAGAAATAGAAAATACTAGTTTCTATTTTATCCTGCAAAAAATAAGTATGAAACAATAGATTGAATAAGTGTGACCCTTATTCATTTATTTAATAAATATTTATTGAGCATTTATTATATTCAAGGCACCATGCTAAGTGCTGGACATCCTGCAGGAAAATAAAAAGACACCATCCTGACCTCACACAGCTTTAATATAGTGACTTCTTTCCCCAAACTGGTTTTTTTTTTTTTTGGTTTAAAATTTAAGATTTACTCAATCCTTGAAGGATAATTGAAAAAAAGAAGACAATCAGGAAAAAATAAGCATAAATATTTTTCTCTTAAGGAAATAATGGTCTATCAAGTAAACTGTAATACACAAGCAAGATAATTTTTTATTAACTATAATGTTTTCTGCAATGATTAGAAAATGTAATTTTAAGACACAACTTCAAAAGAATTCTCAAACTCCCTAACATAAAATAAAATTGTATAAAGAATAACAATGAAATATGTATTGAATAACAAAGAAAAATCTGTATCAATATATTTCAGTTTGAAAATCACTACAACAAAACATTGCAGTTGTCAGAAAATATGGCATACCTTAAATAAGTGTGAAGTATCTTTGAAGCACAAAAACTGATGGGATAAATCGGGTACAAGATTAAGCGACAGGTAGAAGAAATAGAAATCTGTAAGAGCTGATTAATTATTACAGAATTATACTCTCAACTGATTGTTCTTAAGTATAAAAAGACTGCATCTGCTGTTTATAAATACCACAGTGCTTCTCTCATTAGTTATCTTCTTCACTGAAAAAATATGGAATACTGGGTTGATTAATCATGACAGGAAACAAATATTCTGCTAAAAGTTTGAAAATTTAGAAGTAACTCAATTAAAATAACAACCCAAAAGCATAGTGTCATTTATGCTTAAAAGAAATTTTTTTTCAGGGTTTTTAAGGGCAAGACTTTTTTTTATCAATTTATGTCAAAACATATGAAATTAGATATGTATCCATTCAGAAAATAAAAGGATAATCATCAGCAGTGTGCTAAGCAATGTTACCAAAAAGTAATTATAAACTGCACTTTTCCTATTAAGTAGACAGACAAATTTTATTATAATGGCCTTTTTCCCCGTGAAGCTAAATTTTTTATATGTCTTATTACACACAAGTTAATGTTTTATTATAACCTTGCCCAAAAGTCAACAGAGTTCATCCACCACAGCATTCACTCTCAATAGCTGCTCCAAAGAATTTTTCACAGAAACATTCAATAACCTTCATTATGTCAACTTCAAATGGTAAAAAGGCAGGGTTACCTCAAAAAATATCCTAGTAACCTTTAAAGATTAATTACAGAATAAATATTTTCAAATGTTTGTGTAAATCATTCCTAAACTGATTCACCATTTTAGGTAGAGACAGATGGTGTATCTTTTTTTCTTTTCTTTTTCTCCAAATATATTAGAATTTGCTAAAACCATGAAACAGAAATGATCCAAACAAAATCCTTTAGGATTTTAGAGTCTTCTAATCATATCACATTTCTGTCCTCTCTTATCCTGCATGAATGTTTTGTTGTTTAATCTTTCTATTTGCAACCATCAGCACAGTCTTTCAGATATTTCCAACTCCCCTTTCTGAACTATTTTCAAGTTTTATTAAATATTACTTGACATGTTATCATACAGAGTATCCTCTCAGAAATAGACACCCCCAAGCTTTATACAAAGGTGATGGTGAGTTTTATTTCATTTTAATTGCTTTCTTGCTGATTGTCCTATGACACCTCCAGAATTAATACCATTAAATCACTACCTATCAGTCCATTGGCATAATTTGGTTTAATTACCTCTACATCTGTTATCTTTAATACTCACATTAAAATTCATTCAACATTTTTTAAGTAACTCAGATAATTTTCTCCTTGAATTCCTTTTTCTTTGACCAGAACAATGTATAATAATGATTGAGATAACTTCCTAGTGAAGACTGTAGGTCAGAATTGGACCTATATATGAAATCCAACACAGTATTCTTTTTAATTTGTATTAATAGCCTGGAACAAAGTTATGTCTTGATCTTATAATATGGTTAAAAAAAAAAAGAATACTGATGATATCTATTTTTCCATAGAAGGCTCTAGTAATACTATTGCACTATTTTTTTATCATTTAGATTTAATAATATTATTACTTATGATATACCAAGTATTTGTGGCATAATTATCTGCTATTCTGTGTCATAACATAATGGAAATTGTTCTGCCTAACTTGGATCCCAAAGCCTTTTTTATATTTTTGAGTTGGAGTCTCAATCTGTTGCCCAGGCTGGAGTGCAGTGACACGCTTATGGCCACCACAGCCTCGACCTTCTTGACTCCAGCGATACTTATTTGTCAGCCTTCCAAGCAGCTGGAACAACAGGTGCACCAACATGCCCAGTTATTGTTTTTAAATTTATTGTAGCATCGAAGTCCCACCAAGTTGGGCAGACTGGTCTCCAACACTTGAGCTCAGGCAATCCTCTCGCCTCAGCCTCCCAAAGTACTGGGATTACAGGCTTGAGCCACAGAACCTGGCCTGATTCCCAAAGCCTTTTTTTTTTTTTTTTTTTTTTACAAGTCGTGTCAACAAATATTATTGGATATCCACTATGTGTCACATGAGTACATAAAGCAGAAGCACTTAGAAAGCAACTGAGTATGAGCGGAGAGAAATAACATAATAAAGAATTGGAATATCTTTGGAAAGCACCATGCAAAGGCAGTCAAGGGAATAACTCATTTTCTTTAGGGAATGAAGACTCAGGAAAGTCAATAGTAAGAGTTTTCTTTTTAGTGAGGCTCTAAGAGATATGTAGGAATCTAAAAGATACACTTGGTGACATAGAGTGGAGTATGACATCCAGGCAGAGAGGGTACTCGGGTGGAAAAGTATCGTTGTTAAAGAAAATGGAGTAACCCAAAGCAGCAGTAATAAATGAATTGGTCATAGATATAGAGGAGGATGAATCTTGAAAAGAAGACTTCAGAGAGACTGTGAAAAACCTTGTAGGTTGTACCTAGAAGTTTGAACTTGATTGCCTGGGTCGCAAACATTTTAGGTGCAAGAGTCACACAGGTCTGTATTGAGAAACATCACTCAAGCACAGGGTAAGACCGATTGAATGGGGAGAGGCTGGAAGCACGTTTCAGAGACAATGGACTGTTGTGATCATTTCAGACAAAAACTGCTGAGGGCAAAATTTAAGGCAGTGGAAGTTAAGAAGGAAAGGAGTAGCAGAACAAATGAAGGAAAAGCTCAGAAACGGAAGTTAGTAAACTGTGGAGACCTGTTTGAGGAAGACAGAAAAAAGCACATATGACTCAAAGCTTCCCAGTTAAAGTAACAAGTAGCTGGAGGAGGAAGAGGAGAATGTCACGAGCCTCTTCAAAAGGGGGAACACAACTTGCTCATTTTTTGGACCCACTGTACAGCATAGGCACATGATAGGCTTAGTGGTTTTGAATGAATCAGTTACATTCATCCTCACAGTCAGTAATTGATTTCAAGCTTCATATCTTCACTCAATAATTGGCTCTTTAGATAACCAAAGTTCCAAAGTGTTTTAAGCGTAATCAAATGTTTGGCAGGTAACTTCATAAAGGGTGAAATCTGGGTCCATATATCTGAATGCTTTGGGGTCATATGTAAACATACCTTAATCTTCTCACATGAAGACATTAGTTTGTGTTCTTTGAGGTTTTTTTTTTTAAATGATACTAGGTGTGCACAGAATATTTCCATAATCTCACTTCTAGTTAACTCTTCCTTTATATACAACTGTAGATTCATTAAGGAAAGTCAGGGTGACAAACTTTGGTAATTAAAACATACATGTATGTTTTAATTACCATATATATTATATGTATAGTTTATAATAGCTATAAGACGATAAGATACAAACAAAATAAAACACAACAACATAAAAGGAATAAATTTACCAAGGAGATGAAGATCTCTATGAGGAAAAATATAAAGCACTGATTAAATAAATTAAAGAGGACACAAGGAAGTGAAAATATATCTGATGTGCATGGTATAGAAGAATTAATATTGTGAAAATGACCATGCTACCAAAGTCAATCAACAAAATCAATGCAATCTCTATCAAAATACCAATGACATTCTTTACAAAAACAGGAAAAAAAATTCTAAAATGTAAATGGAACCTCAGAAAAACCCCGAATAGCCAAAGCAATGCTGAGCAATAGCAAGAAAGCTAGAGGTATCACACTACCTGACTTTAAAATATACTGCAAAGCTATAGTGTCCAAAACAGTATGGTACCAGCATAAAAACAGACACATAGACCAATGGAACACAATAGAGAACCCAAAAACATATCTGCATATTTACAGACAACTATTTTTGATAAAGGCACCAAGAACATAAATTATAGACAGTCTCTTCAATAAGTGGTGCTGGGAAATCTGAATACCCATATAAAGAATAAAAAACTAGACCCCTACCATATACAAAAATGAACTCTAAATGGAATAAATACTTAAGACCTGTAACTCTTAAATTAATAGAAGAAAATACAAAACAAACACTTTAGAACATTGGTTTGGGCAAAAATTTTATGGAAAAGGCCTCAAAAGCACAAGAAACAAAAAGTACAAACAGACAAATGGGATTGTATTAAACTAAAAAACCTCTGCACAGCAAAGGAAACAAACCCAACAGACTGGAGAGACAACATGTGAAATAAAAGATAACAGTGGAAATGATTCATCTGAGAAGAGACTAATATACAGAATATTCAAGAAGCCGAAGCAACTCATCCAAAAAAAAAAAAAAAGACCAAATAATTCGATTTAACAATGGACAAAGGATCTGAGCATTTTTCAAAGGATGGCATACAAATGGATTCAAAAATAACAAATGCTGATGATGATGCAGAGAAGGGGAATTCTCACATACTGTGAGTGGGAATGTAAATGAATACAGCCAAGGAAACAGCATGGAGGCTCCTAACAAAACTGAAAATAGAACTACCACATGACTCGGTAATCCCACCACTGAATATATATCAGTGAAAGGATGTATGCCAAAGACATCTGTACTACCATGTTTATCCAAGAGCTGGTCACAGTTGTCAAGATCTGAAATCAAACAGACGAATGAATAAAGAAATATGGTGTGCACACACGATGGAACACTCTTCAGTCATAAAACGCATTAGGTCTTGTGGCAAGATGGATGAGCCTGGAAGAAATTATCTTAAGTGAAATAAGTTAGGCACAGAAAACTAAATGCAGAATGTTGTCATTCATACGTGGAAGGTTAAAAAGTTGATCTAAGTTCTAGAGACTGGGAAGGATAAGTTGTAGGGAGAAGTTAACAGAGGCAAAATTACAGTTATATAGGAAAAGTAATGCCTAGCGCTCTATAGTACTGCGGGTGACTACAGGTAACAACAATTTATTGATATTTTCAAATAGCTAGAAGAGGATTTGGAATATTCCCAATACAAAGAAATAATAAATGACTGAGGCGATGAATATGCTAATTCCCTGACTTGATGGTGCACATTGTTTACATGTATCAAAATGTCACACTGTACCTCATAATTTGTATAACTATGTGTCAACCAAAATAATAACTAAAACTATGTGTGCTTTAGATTTAAATATGCAGACATACATGAGTGTGTGTGTGTGTGTGTGTGTGTGTGTGTGTGTGTGTGTGTGTGTGTACCACTGGGCCATACACTAATCTCATTATTGACATTCTTTTCTTATTACAAACAATAAATTTATTTAATCGGCCATATAATGTCTGGATTATTTTAGGTGTTAAATTTTATACATGAATAAGCATATTTGCTAGTAAAAAAAGAAAAAAACAAAAGATGGAAAATATATTCTCCACTGATTTCCTTATATATGGTAAAATGATGTATGATAATATCCCGGTACTGACAACCTAAGAGGCACAAACTAATTATTTTGTGTGTGTCCCCAGCCTGTTTCATTCAATTAGCGCATGATTCAGTTCAAAAGGTGATTAATTGACCCTGTTTCATATTGTAGAATTACCATCTCATTTTGGATACATGTAAAGACATTGGGATATTTTAAATTTAACTTTATTCATCTTGTCTAAATATTAAACCTAAAGAAACAAGAGGAAGGGTAATTGACATGCAGTTTCTTACTTGCTTTTCTCCAAAGATACGTTCTATACACAATACTTGTATATCAGCAGTCAACACCTCTGGAAGTGGATTACAGAAGCTGCTTCTTCTGCTTAACTAGTTGGAGTGACTTGTCAAGGATTAGTTATACATGAGAGGGTATCAGTACTCCCATGAGTCTCAAAATAATGAATCTTCTTTTCCCCTGAAATCCCATCATCCTAACTAGAAGTGACTGAAAATGTCAAATTATTACTTTGAAATCAAGTAGGCTATTTGGTTCTACTTTTTCCACTATTGTGTTACATTTTTAAGGAGAAGTTTTATAACCTCCACAGAATATTGTTATATTTCTACATATACTGAAATAGATTCATTTCTTGACTGATATCTTCTTTTTTTTTTTTTTTTTAGGTAAGTGAATACTTGTAAGCACAGTTCCATTCCAGTTGAATCATTTCACAATCATTTGTTTTGTTTGGTTTTTGTTTGTTTTGTTGTTGTTTTATTTTATACTTGTAAACAGGTAATCGATTTTTTTATAGCAATTCTGAAATTAATACTTTCACATTTTAATATGAAAGTACCAGTTTAGCTGTCTGAGAATCAATGAAATAATTTAATTTCCTATATTCATTTTCACATTACAGCTCGTAGTTATAAAGGTGTTCTACTTACAAAATCGACTCCTATCAATTTGTAATTCAATCTGATGGTTAGAAGTACATTAGCTATTTTAAACAACAATGTCGGTTTCCTAGAAGGAAATTTTTATCCTATTTGCCCCAAGTAATTTTTGCTACCTACAGAGTTTTCAATGTTTCCACACAAAACAAATGATGGTCAATTAATAATGAATTTTGCAAACAGCAATGATGTTTCGCATACAGTAGCACTCAAAAATATTTGTTTCAGTTAATCAGTAAAAATTCACAAAAGTTTTGCAATCTACTTAGAAAAAGACTTAAAAAATAACATTGAAACTAATACAAATTGAGAGTCAGAAGACTATCAGAGATAATATTAGAATGACAGTCAAACTGGTTTCTTGCTTAATTCTGCCACCATTTAGCTCTGCGATGTTTTTAAAGCAACACACTTAAAATACATGTAATGTGAAGCAGACAGAATTATAATATTGAAGAATATTCACAGCAGCTAGGAAATAAGATATCTTGGTTAGCAATCTGGCATTTATATTAACCTCACTGGCCTGGTTTCCTCTGACCCCCTAGTTCTTTTTCATCTCAAGAAAGACGTAACTTCACAAGGGGAACAAAAGTCACAACGTGATCAAAATTGCTGAAGTTAAGCCCCTGACAACTTCCTAAGTTTGATTTTACTTAAAATTTTCCGGAGAAGGCAAATATGCATAAACTAAAGGGAAAACAAACAGCAACAGGCATAGCACACTTGTTTACCAGATGCATGAGGAGTCAGAAGTCAAACGACAATAATAATTTACAATTTTTCTTTTTTCTGTTTTTCTTTGGAAAGCAGGATTTATTGAGAGGACAGAAAAGCTCCCACAGTGGGAGGGGACTTCAAGGGGTTGCCCAGTAATTTACATTTTTATATCTCATTATAAATGACATGTTTTCCCACAAAGTATGCATATACCCATATCATCCTAAATAGAGACCTTTGAAAAACTTGGTCAATAGATTACAAAGGATGGCTAAAGCATGTGAAAGGTGGAGTCAAGTTTCAAAGCCGGGCACTTGGAGTCTAGCCTTGCCCTTAACCGTAACTGGGCGATCATATCAGTATCCTTTTCTCGACCTCCGTTTTCTTGCTCCTCTAGGTTTCATAATTTCCCTGTCAATGTGTTTTTTCACTTTTCACCATTTATACCTAAGTTAGGGAATCCCTAGCTATGTGTCTCAAACATTCATACACATCCGTTTTGTCGCCCTGTTTTTTTCTTCCCACAGTCACTTTTCTAGCCTAGTTTGCTTCAAGCACTGGTTTTTCTATTTGAAATTCCACATAGCATTCAGAAGTAAAATTGCGCATAAGCTTTGTGCTCTAAAATCAGAGAAAGGAATCAGAAATTAAGTGAGTTTAGATATAAGACCCAGAGCCACCAGTTTCTACACCTCCTTCAAGTGCTCAAAGCACCCTAAAAGCTCCCCCAAAGTAGTTACGTAAATATATTTGCTGTACAACAATATTCAATAAACAATTATTCAATTTTAGAAATTTAAAAACATCATTACAATTCCAACAGTAGTGATCTCTTTTGTTGTTCTTTTAAGATGTGTACAATTTCATCTGCATTAAACATTAAATTAAGGTTGACCTTTAAACATGAACTTTGAACTACATGGGAACATTTGTGGATTCCTTTTCAACTAAAGGTGGATTAAAGATACAGTATTTGTAGGATATGAAAGCCAAGTATATGGAAGGGCAACTTTTCCTATATGCGGGTTTCTGCAAGACTGACTGTGAATTTGGTATGTGAAGATTTTGGTATCCTGGGGAGTACTCCAGTCATTCCTCCAGTATACCGAGGGAGGGACAACTGCACTTTTTTTGTGGGCAAGACTGGAAGCTATCAGTTTAAAAGGGGGTTACAAATATCCAACATAATTTAAAATGTAACATACCAATTAGAACATAGCAGAGTTCCCTTATAAATTATCCGCCATATAGTCAATTTTAAAAAATTGTTCAATGGCTACAAATTGTTCCTTCTTAGTAAAAAAATATTTTCTCCCTATCTCAGTAGGCCAATGTTGATTTGTCGACCGCAATAAAGATCTATCAAATTTTATTTTTACAAAATGTCAATTGTGCTTAAATGTTTTTTTTAAAAGATGAATCAAAAGAAACCAAACACCCAGGAAAAAGACTCATTTCTTTATAGCATTTAAGTAACAAAGAAAGTGCTTTTCCAAGTCTACATATAATACAGTGATGGTATTTTTCAACTAATAAACATCTCAATTGTCTGATTACTAAAAACACTATCATCTCATCATTTATAGATATAGATAAAATAATCTTTTGAACACTTAGGGTCAAAAATACTTCAATGTTTTCTCCTCAAATCAAACCACTATGCAATTTCTACATTGGAATGTCTCTTTCAAAAACAGGGTTTCACAAAATGTGGTGTGTATATATATATATATCTCTCATATATACGCAACCATAAAGAAGAGCAAAATCACGTCCTCTGCGGCAACATGGATACAGCTGGAGACCATCATTCTAAGTGAAATATCGCAGAATCAAAAAACTGAATACCACATGTCACATGTTCTCACTCCTAAGTGGACCCTGATCACCGGATATAGGAGCACAAAGATGAGATCAACAGATGCTGACACTGCCAAAGAAGGAAGGGAGTGAAGAGAGATAAGAGGCGCACACACTGGGTACCAGGTCCACCGTCAAGGGGAAAGAGTGTCTACTAGAAGCCAAAACCTCACCTGAACACAATTTACTTATGGAGCAAATGCTCATATGTACCCCACAACTCTAAAATAAAATAAAGCAAAATTTTTTTTTAAATGTAAGGGAAAACAAAACATGGTTTAAGAAGATCAGGCACTTGGAAAAACTTTAGACAAAATTAAAGGAGTTATATTCCTAGAGTTTTAAACTTCCTTTTCAGTATGCTTCTCCTAATATAACATTTGCTACATAGACAGAGGATGCCCAAAACATGTATACACATTTTAAGATGGCAAAAAACTGTATTAAAATTTGTCATACTCAATATATACCCATAACAAAAGACGAACACAAGTTATGTTTGACTTCTGCAATTACAAGAGGCGCTCAAAGTGCTTACCCTCAGCGTCTAGACACTTCTGATTACCGCAAACTACTCTAGGACTTGCTGTGCGAGGCCTCCCGGATCTTCCCTTGTGCACATCACACATGGGACCATGAGTCTCAAACTTATCACAAATGTGTGCCCTTGTGAGGTGTGTTGGAGGTTCTGCTGCATATTCACGTTTCCATTGTCATTGTACTTCTGCAACATTCTTGAATTTCAAATACCACTTCAAAGTGGTTTTGCACTCCTCAAAGGAATACTGTGCTTCTGCTATTTTCTTTGACCTTCCTGCTGGTAGCATGGTGATGCTAGCATTCATTTGATTGATGCTTTCTTTTGAGAGAACACCATGCTTCACATTATTACTGTAATTCAATTCAACCTCAAAAAGTAATACACGGATAACATCCCTTAAAATGGGTATACTTTTTTTTTTTTTTTTTGGCACTTCTGTATATTACTGACACTCTTTGGACACAGTTGCAACTTCGGAGCAAAGTGACTCCTTTGTTAGCTGCAGGTATAAAAATGTGTTATCGTTTTGGGTTTCAACAGTGTGCTCAGCACCATAAGAAGCTTTCTGCATTCTTTCATTTCCTCAATCATTGCACAGATAAACCTCTTGCAGCTATTCAAGGTATATGTTTTTAGTTTTGGGCAGAGTACTACCACAAATTTGAGACCAATGTGTTGATTTGCATAGTCAATGTGCAAATGTGTTCTTTAACAATATATACATAGAATTTCAATGCCTTCTAAAAGTCTGGGCTCATCATACATATTCCATCTTTTTTTGCTCAATCTTTTCCAACTCTACAATGGACCAGTCTGGTGGCTTTTGGCACATCCTGTGCTTATTTCTGTTCCAATATATTGCTTATACTCCTCTTTCTGAATAGAACACCAGTTTTCTTTAATTCTACTTATCAATACTGTATGTTTCTAAATTGAGCCAAACTGAACTCAAAGTCTTCACAAGTCTGTAGCACATACTGATCCTGACGTCTCTGAAGTTCAACTGCACATACAGTCGGCAATCACAGGAAAACACAACACAGTACCTGGAAAAAAATAACTTCAACATTCATGTGCATCTTGGGTATGATTAGATACCTCAAACATGAAAGGGCCTGAGGTCAGTTCTCTGTCTTTAACCCAACGTTTTGACTAGAAACGTATTACATAAGACAATCGGGCTGAAAGGGTGCCTTTATAAGATTAATTCTCTTCCTTGAATCAAAATTAATATCTTATGATCTGTTTTTAAATCTGAGAAGTTTTCTAACCAGCTTTTAGAATTATTTTTAACTGAAGAAGTATGCAAATTCATGAAGCTTTCCATATTTTTTAAAAAATAGCATCATGTCTATGTTCACTGGCAACATTTTAAGAAAGAAACTCTTCACAGAGCTTTTAGGTTTTAAACCATTCATGTCAACTCAGTAAATAGAAATCTGTGATTAATACAGAAATACGATCATCTATTATATTTAGGAATCTGTTTGAAATATTCTTGCTATTGCTGTTACTATTCAGCAATAAGCAAAGATCTCTTCAATACTGAAAACTGTGATCTGATCCAATGCCACAATGTTACTTCCCAGAACAGCACTTCTTTGTCCTTCTCTACAGAGAAACAACCTAGCTATTTAAATGGAAAACAGCTGATAGTTTTTAAAATCTGTCACTGTTACATAAATGAAACAAGCAGCCACTTTATAAAAGTGACTTGTACTACTTTTCCACCTATTATTGTTATTGCTGTTATTTTTTCTGGGGCAGAAATTATTAAAAAGATTCAGAGTTCCATTTTGCATACACAGATTCTTTTACTGGTAATGTTGTGATGCTAATCACACTACGAGAGTATATGCAATAATAAGTGTTTACTGTTTTGATGGCAACCAAAAGCAAATCTAGATCATATTTACCCAATTATCTACTCAGTTAACAAGGATAAATGACAGGTTTAACACCCATTGTCTGTTACCTCCTCTGACTCAAATTAGAGGCCATGTCACAGGCACTTTGTTAGCCTTTACTATTAAACAAGTCTATTTCTGTAATAAAAATTAGTAAGTACATTTGTAGGTCAGATATCTATCATTTTATAACTAATTAGGACTTGTTAAATATTTAATCATGTAAAATCCAACATATGCAATCAAATATATTCAAAATAAATTACTAGTGTTCAAGATTATCAATCATAGATTTGTTTAATAAACAGGTATAGTACATTATAAAAGGCATATTCATAAAAGATTTTTTTATTCAAAAGATTTTCCCTTCAACTACTGATGGGAAACAACAAGTAGTGATAGGAGGCTAAAACGCACTGAAATCTAAAATATACTGGCACAACAAAACTTTGATATATATATTACAACTCTGGGTTACAGGTAAGAAAACAGATACTCCAAAATTACAAATTAATTGCCAAGGATTACACAACTAGAAAGTGGAATAGCTTATCCGAGTCCAGACCTACTTGGCTCTAAAGTCTTCCTTTTCCTTCACACTATCGCTTTCCTACTTCTCATACTTGTAAACAAATAGGCAGAAAATAAAGTTACTAAGAAATTTGAGAAGTCTGAGTTCCATTTTAACAAGTCACTACTTGAAGTAATTTTTAATGAAGGATAATGCTGAGGGGTAAAATGTATATAAATGGAACTAACAGTATTTTTCAAATTACCTACATATAAAAGACAATTTTGGTTCAGTTTCAAACTGCCACTGTATAATACTTCTTAAATACATAATAAAAATTAATTAGTAGAAAAAATTTTATGTGCTTGGATGCCTAAAAACTCTCACATTGGTATATAAAAGTTCTTAGTTGTTACTCTCAGTTTTTGTACTTATATCTTAGAAGATCAGCACCAGTCTGTTACCCACACTTTGAATAACATTGAGCTATAGGAAAAGTGAGAATAAAGTCATACATTTAGCACATATTAGCTTACACATTAAGAAGTATATTTATGCATCTAGATTTTATTGAAATAAAAAATGATTTTTATTCTCCAAACAATATTTGGCCAAAACTTCTTACTTCATTAAGCCACTATTCATGCTAATTTAGTATGAAAGAAAATAGAAGTCTGCTTAAAATTTAGAAAGTTGAATATAGAATAAAATATGTATGTGTGTATATATAGTCTTACTGAACCAGGTAGCGAAGAAAACAGAGGTCTGTCAGTTCAGAAAGTGTTCATTTGTATTCTGATTTTATATATCTTATTGTTATTAAGCATCAACATGGCTAATTAATTTTGAATATGTTAATTATTATTCTGTAGTTAAAATGATTTCATCTTTCTGACAGGCTCAGGGGATGTGAATCTATTGATAATCATTGCAATGGGAAAACAAGATGACTAATGTTGTGTTTATCCTTTCTGTCAAAGCTGGCACATAAAAACAGGTTTCCACACTTGCCATTTTCCAAAACGTGGCAGCAGTTCATAATAGATCCCTAAATGCATTTTGACAAAATGAAAATTTGTTTTACATCATGAGATCTGGGCAATGATTCTAGAAAAATGTGCTAATTAAATTCAGAAAACAAAAAAACATAAAATAGATTGTTCCCATGGCATAGTAAGTAGCTTTGTGTAACATGCTACATAATGACATTGTTAGTCAGTTTTTACTTTTTTTCAAATGTTACTAATCATAGAATATACTTAACAATGGAGAAGATAATGAGATCAGTATTTACTGGTTACTCTAAATAAGTATCAATGCTTTTTGCCATTTGGAAATAAACATAAACATATCTTATTAATTTTGGCATATAGATAGAACTACAGCTTACTAAAGTGGGATTTTCATTATTTAAGCATGTTCATGTTTCCATAAATACCTAATAAAAGTTTATGGTAAAGTTTTGAATTAATCATATAGCATCTATTAAAATCTATGCAGAGTTATTATTATTATGATCAAACAAATCTTTAATGACATCATGAGATTTAACCATTATGAGTTTTAATGTTCACATTAATCCCAAATAGAAAAAAAGGTAGCCTTCATAAGCACTTTATAATAGCTAATAAGCTGTAGAATATTCCTTAAAATTATATAATGATACCTAATGAAATAAAATATAAAAGTTTAAAGATAAAAAATATTAGATGAATGCATCTTTTCCATTATTTTATAAATGGTACTATTTCCACTTAATTTTCACAAATAGAGAAGATAGTAAATTTGAGGTGATTGTAGAGACGTCAATTAATAGCCCAATGTGCCTCAAAACATACAGGCAAAATAGTGATTTTTTAAAAGATGTTTTCTCAGTGATGCCACAACTATAGTACCTTGCAATTAAGAATTCAATAAGTGATTGTTTAATTAAAACATGATAAAATAGTAGGCAAAAAACAGTAATCAAGTTCAAAGTAGATGATTTCCTAGTTACTGAAACAACACGGACGGTGCCTGACTCACGTTGGTTTTAACTTTGTCTTGAATTGACAGAGAAAATCCTTAATTTATGTTAGTACTACAGGAATGGCCACCATGGTTACGGTACTAGTATCTCTCAGAGAACCAAAGAAATAGCCAGTAATAACTGGTCGTGAGCCCCGGGGGACAATGTGTTTTGAAGAACAAGACTCTGTATGAAAGATTTCTATGAATAAAGTTCCTGAGAGCCTTGGGGTTTTCAAGGGTTCTATCCTTGGTCGGCCGCTCTTGTCAGCTGTCTTTATGCTCATAATTTCAACATCCACAAAACTTTCTCCAGCCTTACTCTCTCCTGAGACAGTCAAGTTCTAATGTTCAGGGACCTTCTGGGTAGGCATTTCCAATTGAGTACTCAACAGATATCTTAAGTTAAACTTGCCAAAAACATAAACCAATCACCATCCCCTGATACCCGGCCATTCTCCTTCTGATAGTCTCAGTTTCTACTGGTGATTTCAACATCTCCTAAGCCCTCACAACTTCCATCATGCCGGCTTTATGGACATGCCGCCGCGCAGTCACCCTTGCTTAGAAGGATCCCATGCTTCTCTCTTGCCACCATCATCAAATCATAAAGGCTTTTTTGAACAAAAAGGCCTGCATTTTCTTTTTCCATTGGATCCTGCAAATTATATAGCTAGTCATGTTTCTCAAGCCTTTTATCCTCTGTAAAACCTGTGTGATAGCCTCCAAACATACCATGAAATTTCTCACTTCCCTATCTTTCTGTTAGATTCCTCTGCTGAAAATGTCCCATTTACTGATCAAATCCTCAAATACACTTTCCTAGTGCCATCTCCTTCAGCAAGCCTTCCTTGCGTAATTAACAGCTAGGTTAAGTACTCCCACAACAATGCAACTTGAATAATCCTATTATTTCAATTATAAGAGTCTCTTGTTATAAATTGTTTGTGGATCTCTTATTCCATGGCTTATGGAAAAGGAATAGAAAGCATTCCACAACTAACTAGTGACATGCAAAAAACACACACTCAATTGTTATTGTGTGAATGAATAACATGATGAAAATAGGGTATAATAGGTAACTATGCTATTTAGCCTTATGAATTAGCATGTCTTCAGAAGAAAAATCATATTAAGACGTGTATTATCAACTCCGTGTTGTGAGCACCTTTCGGATCTATCCACTTCTCCCTAGTTGTTTCTTCACCCCCTCTCCGTCCAAACCCTTTCATCTCCAAACTGAACCCTCGTATTGGTTTCTCTTGCCTCCCTCTAGCCCCTTCCTCACAATGAAGCCAGAGGGATTTTGTGAAATACTGTGTACCCCTAGTAATTATTCTCTGCCTACATTCTACAGATTTTAGTTTAAGTATCTCCAGTGACGTCTGGAAAAAATTACTTGGCTCCAAAAATTAAAACAAGCCTCCATCAAATACCCACTCCCCACTCCGACACCCACACATATCTAATGGCTCATGCTGCACTAAACCTTTTAAACACTAAAATCACTTTGTAATTCATAATTTGGGGTGAGATAAATTAATAAAGTTTGCCTCCCTCACTAGAGCCAAAGCTTTGTGTTAGGAATTATATCTGCTTTGCTCACTATTCCTCACCAATATAACTGGAAGATAGTAGGTGCCCTCCAACAAACTTGTCAAATTAATGTGCATAGCTGCATCTTGTAAGCACGTGGTACAGAAACATGAAAAAAAACCTCTAAAATGTACATAACCTGATGTTGAAATATTAGTCTCATCCTCTTCTACCCTCTTTAATAGGATGGTTTACTGGTTATCCTGATGAATGGTTCTTCACATTGAATTTCATGAAACTGCAAGTACTTTAGTTTTTTCTACAGATTTCTAAGAAACATTTCATAGTATATTTGTTTAGCTTGTGTGTCTGAGTTCTTCCCTGAATACCCTATTGAGCATCTGAAAACATAAGGGAAGTGGTACAGAAGGCCCCCAAACTTTATGAAGAATAAATACTACTTTCCTCACATGTGCATTAACACAAATTAGCAAGTTTTATAACTCTACCACCCGCAGGGAACCATAACAATATTTTCCTACCTCAAACCCACTGGGCTTCAAACGTTAAGTATAGCCCTTAAAGACTTCCACATTAATAAACAATAACTCTTGCGTCTTCATAAAGCAAACCACTTCAGAAGTCTATAATGAATTATGAGGATCCTATTTAACTAGTTTTTTCTGCTTCTGTTTCTGCTTTCAAAACATCTTTTGGAGCACGGATTCTGACAAATGCCTTGTGGAACAGTGTTCCTCTTTTGGAACCTTGATTCTTACACGTTCTAATGCCCCAAGCCTCAGTTTTCTTACCTATAAAATGGTCCAGTAACGGTGCATCCATTACTAGACTACACTGAGGCTGGGGCATATGTTATCGTGCAATTATAAAGATTAAATTAAATGACCTATGTAAAATACTTAGTACAATGTTTGCCAACTTGGGAGTGCCGAAAAAAATCTTAGCAAACAATAACTACTCAAAAATGTAATAACTACTCAACGTTTAGAGTCTGGAAATCACAAAGACATGCATAAAAATGACAGAGCACGACAAAAGTCTAACTGGAAGGCAAAACCAAAGCTGAAAGACTGTCTGTGTCTGTCAGGCAGTTTGATTGGTTCTCATTAGCTGCTCTCTGGCACTTGTTTTCCTTCCTACACTTCTGCCACGTTGATAGCTATGCAAAATTACACCTCCAATGTAATCAGATAAGGAATGCGAAAGGAACCGTTACAATTAATTTGACTGGGAAGTAGGCATGGGTGATA
This sequence comes from Carlito syrichta, assembly GCF_000164805.1. Taxonomy (NCBI): domain Eukaryota; kingdom Metazoa; phylum Chordata; class Mammalia; order Primates; family Tarsiidae; genus Carlito; species Carlito syrichta. The sequence continues at coordinate 295,250 of NW_007136330.1, read as the reverse complement.
AACATGCAGTACACCCTCAGGACCACAGACACTTTACATTTATCTCTATTTATCCACATGTCAATTAATGAACCAACTGGCTATCAGTCTTTTAATAAGAAGTAATCATTTCCAACTAAAGTTGCCAAATTCCTATAATTCAATGCTATATTCTGCAGTGGCTTTTAAATGAAAAGAAAACATGTTTTTAAAAGCAATACTCCCTTCTTAAATATTTCCACTTTATTGCTTTTGAATCGCCCAACTTCAAATGAGACAATTAAATGCTGTGTCTTTTTTTGTTCACAGGCAAGATGAAGGTAATTTGCTGCTCCATGCATCTGTTTCCTCATCAGCACCGTGAGGACTAGGCTAATTAGGGGGTGAAAACAATATGGTCATATGGATAGGCCAGATTGCTTGCCACTCACTTATTCAATATGTGGGCTCTGTTTTCAGGACAGGAAACAGAAAATGATTCTCTGGCATCTCTCTTGCAATGCATGAAAAGAAAGAACTGGGAAGAGTTCAGATGTTTACCTGCTTATTTTTAGCATCCATCCTAAAATAATCTAACTGAGCTATGTCATTCATTTTGTCTTTTACAAAAATTATTATTTGTTAGAAAGCTTCAACCAAGGCTAGTAACTTCCAAAGAAATATGAAGCTCAATCAACTAACGAGTTCTGTTCAATTCATTCACATGTATTATTCCGCAATATTCTATGGGTTCAAAAAAAAAATTAGTTCAAACACAGGTAAATGTGCCCCATCTTCAGAAAGTCTAATTTAACTAAATAGAAGGGAAAAATTAACATCTGAAAATAAATACAAGATTAATTATAGAAGTTTTACCAGACATGTTTTCTGGTACCAATCTGTCCTCGGTCACTGACAGCAGGGAGGATTTAGACTCAGTGGTGACCTTTCCCAGGCCTTCCCTGGAAAGGTGAATTAGTACCATTAGGTTTTCTCTCAGCTATGTAAACTAGGATATACCAAAGGAAATATGGAAAAAAATAAGTTCAAAACATGCTTGAAAGTTCCACAAGCAGGCACAAGCAAAAGTTATGAATAAATATAAAATATAAATGAGCGACAGTAGCTAGATGGTAGAGACAACTCTAGAACTCACACCCAGAAATAAGCAGTAACGTTATGAGAGAGAAAACAGGCAAAGTAGAGGAATGATTCCTATTCCTGTCAGCTCCAGGTTCCTAATGCCATGAAGTCTATACATATCAGTCCCAATGGAGCCTGATCATTCTGCATGCCCAATCCTTGGATTTTCCAGAGACCACTGTATCCCTTATCAATAAAATCATAACTTGAATGTCACCAAGACCTAAAACTGAATAAGGTCACCATTTTTCAAGAAATACGTAAACATTGATTGACCTATACCTCCATCATAAATATTGTCAGAAACCCTGTATCTCTCCCCAAATCTCCAAAGATTAGTTTGGGGGTAGGAATGTCGACTCAGCTTCTCCTTGTCAGCCCGGCGTTGGGTCCCCACCTCTGCTACATTCTCTCTCTCCACCTTAAATTCCATCTTCAGCGCTGCTGGGCTTTTGTGGCATCAGGATTGCCCCAACGGGAAGTAACCCAGCCCCTCCACTCCTCAAAGGGCCACATATTCAGGGATGTTTCTATTTCTGACTCTTAAAATTTGGAACCAGGATGAGTGTTCCAAGACAGCAAATAAATACCAGGCATCCCTATTCTTAAAATCCCTCAGCCATTCTTATCACAAAAGAACTTCTATTCATTATTTTCTCTTCTTAAGCTCCTTCTAGCCATGTGGCTAAGACCCCTCTTTTCTCCCCTGATTTCCTCTTTAAAGCCCCTAGATCTTTGTTGACCTCTTAGAACTCTCTCTCTTACCTAACCCACCCAGGAATCTTACCTTCCTCCCCCATGAAGCCATGTCAATTAAATCATGCTGTGAGAACATGTGGTACACAGTTTTTTGTTTCTCTTCTCACTTATAAGTGTACCCTGAACAATTATCATAATACTGTAAGAAAGGGATTGACAGTAGTGGGAAACTGCCACGGGACTAGGAGGTGGGCACACTTCATCCAATAAGAGTGCTTAATCTCAAATCTCAAACCAGGCGAAGTGGGAACCAAAGGGAGGCCCAAATTTTACCTATACGATGACTGCTTGTACACCGAATCCTGAATTGTACCCCACTTCTTAAAAAAAAAATTTCTGTGGAAGACATCCCCTTCTCTCCTCAAGAGAGAAAGTTGCAATTTGAAAAGCAATTTTTTATGAAATCAAGAGTACCTAACGTTGAGTACTTACTGTGTGCCAGGCATTAAGCTTAAAAGTCATTAACTCAATCAATTCTCCCTTATGGTGAAGGTTCTATTAACATCCCCACCTTAGTGATGAGGAAATATGCCCGAGGTTCACAGGATTAGGAAGTAAAAGAACCTGAACTAGAACCAGAATGTCCGATCATAGCCACTATACTACTACTGCTGTCTGGTTGTTCCACGTGTAACAGTACAATAAAGCGAAAGTGTTTATGATAGAAAATGCATGTATCCGGGACTTATGTTCTGTGGAAACCATGAACTCTAGAAGTGGGAGGAGACCAGACTACAAAGAAGTAGGACACACAGAGGTTCTAATAAAAGTGAATGTCATTTTAATGGAGGACTTCATGATGATTGTTACCTAACAGCAGGCCATGGGCGCATATAGAAAATCTCCAATGCACATTCATGTGTTTATGATAGCTTGATTTTCTTCTGTCACATTTATAAGCAAGGAAACCTTCTAAAGATATTTCTGCACATTTGGACTTATCAATTAAATAAAAGCACTATTAAATTTTCACTTTTAACTTGTGGAAATTAACTATGACTTCGGTGAGGAACTTATTTTCAATTCTGCGTCTTGGCAAGTGGACAAACTCCAAGGAAAATAACACATTTGAAATACCTTCTTCCCCTCCCACTGTGGGAGCTTTTCTGTCCTCAATAAATCCTGCTTTCTCGCTTAAAAAAAAAAAAAGAAAAGAAATACCTTCTAACAATTCAGGAAAAATAATATGCTTCATGTATTCAATAAAACATAAAATTTCATTAAATATCTTTATAAGAAGAAGACTCCTGTTACTTGTGAAGTTAGACCTTATTAATATATGTATGCTATCAAGTACACTTCACCAGGAAGAAACAATATGCAAATAATTGGCACATTGGTGCAGCCAAAAGAGACCGGTGTGACTGGAGCACAGGAATGGTAGCCAGTGAAAAGAAGGATAGTAAGGCACTATATTATGCAAGGCTTTCTCAGCCAGGGTGGAAGGTTTGGATTTTGCCTACAGAAGAATACAAAACTCTTAAGGATAACTAAATAATATTTCCCGTGAGTCATAAAATAAGAATGAGTTACTCTCTTTGTATCCCAACCACTTAAAAGATAGTACCTCATGGTAAAGGGCATGTGTGCCATGAAGTATGCATGTAAATCCTCGTCTGTGAATTGAATGTGGAGTGCTATTGCTTGTGCCAACAGCAGGGAAACACCACAGAGAGGCAAGCAAGCAAGCCATATGTGCTATTGGCATCACTGACACACTGTACAGTTATGGCATATGCCTTGAGGATCTTCACGTTATGTTGTTGGTAGTTTTATTGCAATATTTGATGATACATTTAAGATTATTTGGAGGCTTTTTAAAAAATGACTCCACACTACTAATCTTATGATTATACAGTTAGCAACTAATAACAATGTGCTGGTTGCTGGAAAGAATATAGGTTTATAGCCAAGTTTTCTGAATTTGATTTTGAATTTACATAAACATAATTGGTCTCTCAATTTTTAAGACTTTAAAAATTTGTGTTTTTGAGCAAAATTTAGTATGCTGATGTGAAGTGACTTTAAACATCTATTCTAAAACCTTGACTACTTTTGGAACAAGTGTGCATATAATACATGCATATAATAATACAACACATGTAAATTGCAGGTGTTGTATTACATGTCTTTCTATGCTATATTTATAATACAGTGTATATGTGTTACATTTATAAATTATATATAAAAATGCTATAACATATATGTTATATATGTTAGTTACATATATACATTTTAAGTTATAGATATGTATCATATATACATGAATGTATCTAGACATACTCATGGTTTTTGAAAGCAGTTTTTAGTGCATTAGTATGGTAAATGTCTTTTTTCTGTTGTTGGAATCTCACTCTGTCACCCAGGCTGAAATGCAGTGGCATGCTCACAGCATCACCGCCTCAACCTGCTGGGCTCACTCAATCCTTCTGCCTCAGCCTTCCAAGTAGCTGGAACAATAGGTGTGCACCACCATACCCAGCCTTTTTTTTTTTAATCGTAGAGACGAGGTCTCATCAAGTTGCTCGGTCTGGTCTTAAAGCCCTGGGCTCTGGCAATCTTCCTGCCTCCACCTCCCAAAGTGTTGGGATTACAGGCATGAGCCACTGAGCCCGGCCTAATGTCTTTTAAAGGTAAAAATTCTCATTATTTGATAATGAATATTATTGTTTTCAAATTGTATACCATACAAATTATGAACTCTAACATGGAAAACACACACATGAGCACAAAAATCCTAGCATAGAGAAATTCTAGTAGACTCTTTCTCTTTCTTTCATTCTCTGCCAATGAGAACAAAAGAGAAATTCTAAAAGAAGCCACGGGTCCTTGAATCAAATTCCATTTTCTCCAGTATTAAGTATAGAACCAATGATAAATTTACCCCTCTGAGCCCTAATCTTTTCAACTCTAAAATAGCAATATAGTTTGCAAAGCTGCAGTAAGATTAAAGGAGGTAATTCCTGGCACCTAGAAGAAGCTCAATAAATATCCATTTTCTTCCCATCTCATTTGGAAAATTACTTCAGTAACTTGCCATGAAAGAAGGTATTCACTGCAATATTTCCCAAAGATGAAGCACCCATAAACACTACCTGCGAATTGTTGCAGTTGTGAAGTATTTAAGTAAGGCTAGAACGATTACATTTGATCCAAGTATTTCCAGACTGAGATACTGCATGTTTAAAACAGTTAAGCTCCAGCAAGTTATACTTAGATATTTAAAGGGTGATTGGTTTTAAGTCATCTCTATACAACAAGCAGCAATAGAGTCTTGTGAACCCAAAACGCAAACCTAAATTAATAAGGCAACGGCACACATCACACTTTTCAGAAAACAGTCTGGAGATTTACTCTTAAATTTAGGTACATTTCTTTGAAAATGTAGAATAGGGTTAATTTCAAACTTGACCCCGACCACACTGCACACCTTCAATCCATAAGCATATTAGTGAATAAGATGTGGCTTCACTTGCAAATGGTGGAATGCCAGGTGAGCTAAGTTTAAAAACCCAAACCAAGCTGGGCGTGGTAGCTGACATCTATAATCCCAGCACTTAGGAAGGCAGAGGCAAAAGGACTGCCTGAGCCCAGGAGTTTGAGACCAGCCTGAGCAATAAGGCAAGGAGGGAAGGAAGGAAGGGAGAGAGGGAAGGAGGGAAGAACTGAAGAAAGGAAGAAACGAAGAAAGGGAAAAAAGGAAGAAAGAAAGACCAAGACAAACAAAAGTCCCACCAAACATCTGAATGTGTTAAGATCTGCAGAAATAAGTCCAAACTGAGTTTTCTTAGGAAATGGGACACTTCTTCAACTGATGGAAAAATATGAATAAGGGTTTGAAAAAGCAGGAATGTGGCATAACAATCAGCCATAACTTCCATAATTTGAACAGCATTTTAGAATTAAATTATTTTAAGATCCTTAATCTCATTTACTTCCTAACATCCTGAGATAGATTGTGTTATTCTACAAATGAAAACATTGAAACTCCAAAAGGTTTAGTAACATTTCGGGGATCACGTAAGACAAATAAAACTTAGAAGAAATTCAACAAGATACTTTTCATTTGAAGGAGGCTCTTTAACTCAAATTTCTTGCTATTTTTTGGCAACTTAAAGATTTGAATAAAGTCAGATAGTTAAGGTCAGATAGGTACTAGAATGAATATCTTCTATTTACCAGGCTAGTATTCTTATAGTTAGTCAATTCTGCCTTACCAATGGATGCGCTGAACAGGGTAAATGGCCAGAGACCAACCATTCCCCTGCTCTCAGTGAGCTTAAAACAAGAAGACAGGTACCCACAGAGTGACCACTTAACCCACTCTATTCTCACAGCAAAGGTTGTACCATCTGCTGAGCTTCTATTCCCATCTTCCTGTGAAATTAACTGGAACAGATGACGGACATGATGCTCTCAGTACTCATGAATTTTGCAGGAAGAAAATTAAAAAGGTAATTAAGGATTCATGAGAATTGTTGACTATACTTTAGAGGTGGATCCACATCTTCAGGTGTCATTATCACTGAATTTCCCTTGTTAGAATGTTTCTTTTTATCCAAGGAAATATTCTTCTGGGTGTGTTTTCCTGTTAGGCTTTTTGGACATTAAGATTTTAATGCTAAAGGTTTTAGTGATGAAGACACTTTCTAAATTTCTTATGCACTTGTACCTAGTACATCAAGTTCTTAGTTAAAATAATTTCAGACCCAATAGTCAATTCTCCACTTTCCTCCACAGAAAAGTGTCTATAATTCAGATGCTAAATGTTTTCTCTCTTCTTTGTCTAAAGGTTTTATCTTGATTTAGACTCCCATTTCCTCTCCTTGAACTCTTTCAAAAGTCTCATCCATTGTCTCTTTCTACGTCTGCTATTAATTCCAAAGGCACAGAATCTAATCTTGTCATCATGTTCCTTAAACACTTTTTGGTTTCTTCTAGAGAGCTATTAATGTTCTGTTTCTTGATCTGGGTACTATATACACAGGTGTGTTCATTTTGTAAAAACGTATAAGGCTGTATATTTCTCTCTGTGTGTGTGATACTTCAATTAAAAAATAGAAATAAAAACTCAGTGTTCTAAATCCCAGCTGTGACTTTCGAACTGTCACTTGAGGCTTCTATAAAATACTTGTTTCAATAAGGGTACAAGACTATAATGAAACTGAAAGTTCAGGTTGCACTAAACTCAAAGCAAGATTTGCTTGTTGATAGTAGAGTAGCATCTTCTCTTTGCATGATAAACGTTCCTAGTATTTTCTCATACCTTTTATTTTATCTTATTTTTTTTCCAGAGATAGGGGCTTGCTCTGTCCCCCAGGCTCGAGTGTGGGGGTTTGATTATAACTCACTGCAGCTTCAAATTCTTGGACCCAAGCGATCCTCTTTCCACAGCCTCCAAAATAGCTGGGAGTACAGGCATGCCACTATGCACAGCTCTTTTTTTTTTTTTTTGGTAGAGATGAGATCTCTCTATCTTGCCCTAAGCTGCTCTCAAATTCCTGGCCTCAAGCTAACCTTCCACCCTTCCCTCCCAAAGTGCTGGGTTTACAGGCATAAGCCACTGTGCCCAGTCTCTCATCTTTGTATGAGTCAGCTGTTCATACGTGCAATAGTGTCTAGAAAAGACACAATATTCATTGTGAGGCAAATAGATCAGATTGTTAGCAGGCATCAACATTTTGAAGTTACTAAGTGTTTAAATGAAATAAATGCATTTTTGTGGCTATTTTGATGTTTTAAATCGCTGCTTAGCTCATTTTTCTGGTTTTGCAGGAAAATCATAAAAAAGGTAAAAAGGTTTTAAAACAGTCTAGAACATAATAATACACATTATTTTTAAATAATTTGAATTTAAAAATACCCTCAGCCAGCCACAGTGGCTCAAGTCTGTTAATCCCAGTACTTTAGAAGCCCGAGGTGAGAAGATTGCCTGAGCTCAGGGGATCGAGACTGGCCTGGGCAACTTGGTGAGATCTCGTCTCTAAAATAAATCAAAAAATAAGCTGGGCATGGTAGCACGACCCTGTAATTCAGTTCCAGCTACTTGGAAGGCTGAGGTGGAATGATTGCCTGAGCCCAGCAGGTCGCGGCGGCAATGGTCATGAGTGTGCCTCTGCACTCCAGCCTGGGCGACAGAGTGAGACTCCGATTCAAAAAAAACAAAAAAACAAACAAGCAAAAAGCCAACAACACACAAACAAACGAAAGCACCTTCACCTAAAAGACAAAAGAAAACTGTCTTGACAGTGCTTTAAAGACTCTTCAAGCTTATGATGCCCCCCTTACCTCTTCCATCTTTATCTCTGTCTTTTTTGTTTTCTTGTGACCCACATGCCCATGCACTCTGGTCACAACAAACCATGTGTTACTTCTAAATCTTCATTGTCCTCCTCCCTAGCCTCCATTTCTTTCTCATGCTGCCCTTGGCGCTGGAAATGGCATGGGGGCTCCTGCACTTTCCCAAGGTTCCTTCTACCCACAACTCCTAGAACATCATTCGGTTGGACCAAACAGTCATAGTGTCCCCTTCCTCTGGTTACAGTGATTATCCCAGAGATGAACATATCAACAAAGCAGCTGTTTCAGGTCCTTCACCAATATTTTTCTCCTGGAGTAAATAGAGAAGCAATAAGATCATGATTTCATTAACAGAAAACCAGAGAGGATCAAGATGAACCAGAAAGCAGCAGAGAGATAGTGAGCATTTGAGTAGCAGCAAGACTTACTTCAGCCACTGAATTTACAGAAAATGCCTATTTTCTATAGTTCTTTCTTCAGTTCTATCAGTTGCAACATTACCTACCTTGGGAAATCCTCTCTGACCATCTTCACCCCCAGTTCTTTGCAAAGGTAAAGCTAGTCCCTCCTTGCTTTGTATAGCCATGCCTCTACCATAAATAACACTAAAGTTATTAGTTTTACTTGTCTGAACTCCCAACTGGAAATACAAACTCTTGGAAGGCACGAATGTATATCAGGTCTAATGGATCCTTTGTGTTCAGCACACAAGAGAAGACTGAACACCTACAGAATGAAACATAAAAGTGAACTAACCAGAAAGAGTATAGAAAGTGGATGAGAATAGCAGTAAATAAAGACAGAAAGGGAGCTTCAAGTATTCCAAGACAAATGCGTCGGTATAGTGCTCTTAAAAAATTAAGTGTTACAAAAAGCTAAAAGGGTTTTTATTTAACAAGCATGTCTTTGTTCAGGCTCCGATGACGAAAATACCATAAACTAGGTGGTTTATAAAGCACATCAATTTATTTTTCACAGTTCTGGAGGCTGGGAACTTAAAGTTCAAGGTATAGGCAGATTTGAGGTCTGCCTGGTTAGGGCTTTTTCATACTGTTGGAGGTAGACACGGACATTCAGACCATAGCACACTCATGGAGCAATAACGGGCAATAATCACATTACTACTCAAGCAAGACTGGCTCTTAAAACTACAAAAACAGTCTGGCAGTCTAGAAATTTGATGGGGATGATGGAAAAACAGAAGACAACATAAAGAAAAAAATACATGCACACAAAATAAGAACGGAATAATAAGGAACAATCAAAGTGAAACCTGAAGGCCACTGAAATACCTGGGGGTGTACACCTTAGAAAAATGGGGAGAGAATGAGAGATAACAAGAAACATAAAAAACATAAAGCTAAAGCATGTACAGTAAGAAGGGCTATAACCTTGATATAAGATTTTTATTAGAATTAAAGTACAATCTTTAGGTCACTATGAATATTATACAGATTACCCAAGAGATTATAAAATTAGTGTTTCACAAAGAGGAAGGTGTCTATGAGTTTTCAATAAACATAATTTTGTAGTTGTTTTCATTTTCAAGGCACTCTGAATGATCAATAAGAATATCATTACTACAACTTTGAGTGAAGTTTTCCCCCACACTTTATGGACTGAATTTGTGGTCTCTATTGCCACTATGCAGTACTTTATTTATTGTAATGGGTTAATAAGAAAAAAAATGAGGGGAATCTAAAACACAGATGAAACAAAACCAAGCAAAAGTTAAATGGTGGTGAAGGTATACATTATAAAATATGCGTAGTATTTTGGATGGAGAAAGTTGTAGGACAATTGAGTCATCCTAGGGCAGACAGATACATAAACATGGTAAACTGCAAAACCACTGGACCTATGATAGTACCATAATCACATTGTGGGCAGTAACTTGGCTTTAAAAAAAATAACATCATCGCTTTAAAGTCACGACGGTCTTTTACTTTTTTTGTTGTTGTTTGTTTTTGTTTTGAAGCAGGATTTATTGAGAGGACAGAAAAGCTCCCACAGTGGGAGGGGATCCGAAGGGGTTGCCAGGTCTCTTAAGCTTTATCAGTTTTATGATTTTGTTTGTATCAGTTTACTTTTTGTTTTACTGTTGAAAAGTGCTATGTTATCTTGAGTTCATAATTAGCTGAGTTGTAATGTATTAGAAAAAAAAATTTTTTTAATGCTAAAATCTAAAATAATTATAGCGAGAAGGAATAAAACCCTACTTTGGATTTCATGATTTTTTAAAAGTTTTCACTGTTTTTCATGTTTGCAAAAAATAGCTCTTAAACACCTTTTTAAAAAAATACCATAGGACTGGAGGCAATTACTAAATTAGATGATCCCTTGATATATCTTATAGTTCTCTGATTCTACAATGATGAAGACAATAGTGTGCCAGAAATACTTGATTTGCTTTGACTGGGGAGAGGGAAGCAGGGGATTGTACCAGCATTAAGCATTCTGTTTAAAGCTATAATTCAGTAATATAAAACATGTCCTAGTTAAATAGTGTAATATTTTATATGCCAAATATCTTTTTCTATTTCTATTTTCCTTAAGTTTAGAATAAATGAAAAATCACTTTTCATGTTTTGTATCATGGAAAAACATTTAAAATCTTATCAGAGTGTATAATTGACTTTGGCAAACTTTTCTTCTACAGGAAGGATACTTACAATGGGAAGGTGAGACAAATATAAATTCATGTTTTCAGCGGGGTATGTAAAGAACAGAAACAACCTAGAGAAGGATAAATTAATATTGGTCACATGTCCACCTGGTTAAGTGTTCATTATATTTATTTTTTAAGTCAGAGTCACACTATGCTGCACAGGCTGGAAGACGGTGACATGATCACAGCTCACTGCAGTCTTGACCTCCTGGGCCCAGGGGAATACTTCTACTTCAGCCTCCGGTGTACCCAGGACTAGAGGCGCTCACAACCAAAACGGACTTTTTTTGGTTTTTTGTAGAGACAAGTTCTCACTATGTTGCCCAGGGTGGTCTTGGACTCCTAGGCCCAAGTGACCTCTCCGTCTCGGCCTCCCAAAGCGCTGTGATTATAGGCGTGAACTACCATACCCGCTCTTTATTTTTTTTTTTTATTCAACAAACATATTGAAACCCTATATGTAGGAGCAAGAGTCCAAGAGTTGGGGATGTAACTGTGAATATAATACATATTACACACCATCAAAGAGAGTTTAGAGGAAGTGCCAGAGAAATAACCTATCAATTGGCTATGATAGCATAAAAGGGGCACTAAGAAAGTGCAGTTGGCCGGCCTCGGTGGCTCAGCCTGTAATCCCAGCACTTTGGGAGGCCGAGGTAAGCGGATTGCCTGATCCCACGGGCCCGAGATCCGCCCAGGCAACTTGGCGAGACCTCGTCTCTACAATAAATCAAAAATTAGCCGGGTGCGGTAGTGCACACCTGTAGTTCCGGCTACTTGGAAGGCTGAGGCAGGAGGATCGCCTGAGCCCAGCAGGTCGAGGCTGCGGTGGCTGGGAGTGTACCGCTGCACTCCAATCTGGGCAACAGAGTGAGACTCCAACTCAAAAAAAAAAAAAAAAGTGCAGCCTAAAATATCAAGCATCGAGTTTCACCTACTCTTACAAACACTCCCTGGGATATATTTGCTTACTGTTATTCAGTTTTACCAGTGAAAAAACAGTGATGAATTTGTGTCAAATCATGACTTTACTCCCCTTGCTTTCTAGCTTCCTCAAATTTTCTGTACTTTGTTTCTCTAAGAGGTGACTTACTTAACTTTTCACATGGCTCAAAACATGTGTCCTCTTCTCTTTCAGCCAAGCTCATCAGAAAAGTAACCTGCAGTCATTTTGTCAAGTTGCTCACTTCTGAATCAGTCCTGTGAAATGTGGCTTCTCACCCTACCATTTCACCTGCATTGCTCTCAGTTCACTAATAACCTACAAACTTTTGAACTCTATGGATAACTTCTTATTTTAAATCTTCTTGGCTTCTCTGCGTTACTTGACACCTTGAATCATTACCTTTTTCATGAAAGTCTCTCCTCTCTTGGTTTCTAGGATACCATCTGTTTTACTTCTCTTTTTTTCTTTCTTTCTTACTTTTTACTCAGCTTCCTCCCTGGGATTTCTTTGATTGTCTAGATGCTAAAATCCATCCAAGGATGACACCTGGGAGTACCCTTGAACTCCTTCTGCTTCTCCACTACTTACTTCTGAAATAATCCTTAAAGGTTATAAATTTCTCTTGTGAACACTCACTGACTAAGGAGTTCAGTCCCTCACTCTCTCCCACCTAAACAATTGCAATAGCCTTTTAATTATACTCATCCCTCTAGTTTTAACCCCTATAATCCATCATCCATATAATCACAAATCTGATCTGGTCATTTCTTTGCTAATGCTCTGGAATAGTGTGTGATCTTACAGAAATAATTTATAGATAGTGTATTTCAAATCAATCTAGCAAACTGCACAATTGGGATTCAGGTTACACAGGATAGAAACTGACTCTAGTTAAGTTGAGCAGACAATAATTTATTGGAATGCTACCAGGTAATTCACTGAATGTACAGTCAATTAGCAAAACCAACCTGTAACAAGAATTAAAGAAGGTGAGACCCAAACTGCTACCACAAAACTGCTGCCCTGCTTATAATTTCCCATTGTCATAATGATCACTTAACACCGAGCACCTTGTGATGAGATCTTCACTACTTCATCTCTAAGCTCTTAAATTCACTGCAGATATCTTGAAAAATCTCTGCTGAACCATCCCATTTGTGGCATTCTCCAAAATTTTAAGTCCTGGCAGAAGGATCTGAAGGATCTGATTAGTCACAAATAGACCAGAACAGAGAGTGGACTAACTCCTCACTTTAGTATTCATACTGGCCAGATCTTCCTACCCAATTTTCTTTTTTTTTTTTTTTTAGTTGGAGTCTCGCTCTTGTTGCCCAGGCTGGAGTGCATTCTATGCTACACAATTGACAAAAGTCAATTGCACATTCCTAATAGCTCAAACAAATTAAGTTGTCTAACACTAAAGGAAAAAAAGAAAAGGCATTAGGAAGCATAAAGCTACAATTATTTGGGTTTAAAATGATATAGAATTGGCACAAAAGATCCCTTTCCATAATATTCCACACGTGGATCTGACACCCATGACTGAACGTATTTTCCTAACAGTAGATGGGAATAGTGATAGGTATATTAACAGCCCCAAATGACTTGCTTTTCCCTGAGAACCCATCTTCAGGTTTTTTTTTCCTAGTCCTCATAAATGACAAGGTTGAGGTTGAAGTCTCAACACATCACTAAATAAGCAGGATAATTACCAAGAGAACCCCACCGACTGAGACTCAGTCCCCTTATAGTATTCCCCCATTGTCTCTTCCCCAAAACTCTGAGCAATAAAGTAAAATCAACACTCTACTGCATATTCTTCCTTAAGTCTATTAAAACAGAAATTAAGCATTCGTTAGAGGATGTCTGTATTTCTTTGGCTCATCAACTTTATCCTACTTAGGGAAGATTTAATGTAAGAAATCAAAATATTTATCTTGTCATATCGTGATAGCCAATAAAAATAACTCTCATTTATTATAAATTTAAGTAAAAGCAAGTATCTGAACCTCAAAAATCAGTAGAGCTGGGACTTCTCTTTTTTAGCATGGAAGAAAAAAATATATCATTCTATAGAGGAACAGTTCAGGATAGTTCTGCCTTGCTGTCTCCTTCTAAAAAATCTATTAAACATAAATAGAACTTCAAGAAACTCATCTACAATGTACAGCTTCCTCTGCAACTTAAAGCCAAGTATTGCTTAAAGGGCCATGCTCCTTTGTACGGTCACAGAGATCTTTTGGCCTACCTTACAGAGTCTTTTAATACTTACCTAATTTTTCTGCCAGTATGTTTCTTATGTTCTAGGAATATTCAACTACTTATGTCTCACAAACACATTATACTGTTTATAGGCTTATCACTTACCACTACCTAGAATGATTTGGGCTATTTAGACCTTCTAACTCTTAAATGTCTTGCAAAAAAGTATCTTTGCGAAGGTTTCTCCTTGTCCTCCAAATGAGGGACATAACTAATCCTTTTATGTGTTCTATCTCTATTTCACATGCATATTTCTATTAGTCTATATACTATATTTTGTCATAATCATTGAAGTCTATATCTTAACTATTGTTATATTCCCAGTTACGAGCAGAGTCCTTGCAAGAGCGAACTATCAAATATACAACAACAAACAGATCAAATAACTGACAGTGTCTCCACTGTTTCTCTTTTCCTCTGCTTTTTAGTCCTCTTATTAGTTTCACTTAGATATTCTCGTGGCCCCACTGTCTGGTTCTTTTCACTTTCTGTTCTAACTAGAAAATTATATCTGAAGTTTCACGTCTGTCTCTTATTAGTACAAATATTATTTTTTAACCAGACAGAGTGATCACTGTTTGATGAAAGATTTGGAATATGGTTTTGAAGCAAATTCAAAATGCATTTTTAAATAAATTATATACTCTGTACAATCTGAATAGCATATGAAGCACATTTTCTGTAAGTACATTTGATTTGCACATTTAGTAGTATTGTAAAACATAAAAAGTGTCCTAAAGGTCTTAGAAATACAGTGAAGTTCAGCAATATTCAGGATTTCCTTATAAAACTCTTTCTTGTATAATTAACTTTGGACTTCAAATAGTTCTTCCATATTTTATGTTAAGAAACAGTCAAAAAGTAGCTTTTGCACTCTTCAGAAATTTTAAGGCCTCTATAAACTAAATGACCCGCTACTATAGTTTCTTAAAAATTAGAAACCATTGATACTCTTCAAAGTGAATATTATTTTAATTTTTGTTTGAAATTTTCCAATTTCCTATTTTCCTAAGATCAGTTTAAACCTTTCTTTCTTTCTTTTATTTTTTTTTTTCTGGCCTTCCCTTTTTTCACAGCTGCTATTATACTACCTATCTCTCTCTTAAAAGTAAGATAATCAACTTTTAAAGGGCAGTGTTGCCAAGTATTCTATAATCTGATCGAGGCCGTCTCTAGAATTAAATGAGATGAACTGAATGTCTGTGAGTATAAAGACGGGATGTGCATGTCTGCATGGTTTTAGTCCTAGAAACTGTAGTTTGAAAACCGATCTATTTTCGTTGTTTCTAGAGCCTGATCCATCTGAATAGAGAATCTATTATGTATACAGTTTTTTTAACAGCAATAGTAAGAATTCATTTTGATTCCTACATTCATCTTATTTCACTAAGATCCAACATTACAGAATCAAAGTTAGGGACAACAGGAGATCTTTACAACAGGGTCCCAGCACCTTGAAGACAATTGGTTCTTTTTCTTTCAGGTATAACCACATGTTGCTTAATTTGTATTTTTCTCTTTGGCATCCTAAAAGGAAAGGAGCTCATTTCACAGAGGTTAAAAAGTGAGTTCACAGCTTTAAAGGGGCGAACTCTGAAAAACATTATACTTGAAACAGGACTATTTTTGGTAGATAATTTCAGTGGAACATTTAACTTTCTCTAAAGAGTATAGGGAGAACCAGATTACTGCTTTGCATCAATTCACTATCTAGAATTTTCTTCTTTGGGAATTATAGTCTAGAAAGTTATTTGTATTCTTACTATTTAAAATCTACCATTTTTGGCAAACATCCCTCAGTTTCTATGATTTCTTCTAATTTAGAAACTTAGATGCAGTGCTTTTATTTATTTTGTCACCCTTGCAATATGCACATTCAAAACTACTGACATTCCAAAGAACACATTAAATCTGGATTCTATAAATTTCCTGACCCTAGTTTTCAATTCACAGTGTTCCCGAATACTCTCCTTGTCATAAAAACAAGTATTTTTTGTTGTACACAAATGTTGCATACAGAGACACTTTCAAGCAGATTCATACAGTATTACTTTAAAAAAATATTGATTTTGGCATGCTCTTATAAGCAGAGAAAATATGGACATATACTGGAGATTCAGTAGTAGAGAGCAAAGATAATGTAAATTTTGTGCAGTCAAAAATAAATCTTATAAAAACAAATATGAATCTCTGAAAAGAAATACAGTTTACTAAGGTAAAATAAAAAATTGGGTAGAAGATTGGAAGCAGTGTACCCAAATAAGATCATCTATATCTTCACTGAAATGTGGATAACTAAACGAGAAATATATATTGAATTTTAAAATAATGGATTTTCAAAGAAACAGACCAAAGTGTAACATACAGTGTTGGATGATCAAAAGTAAATTAATTTTATTGGAACTTTTGAAAATGTATTACAGCACTAACTGTAATGTGGTCAATAAAGTAAAATAATATTTTTTAAAATAATTTGAAAGCTCTATAGAATGTAACTTCATACATCTAGTATTAAATTGCTTCACATAAAAGAAATAAAATTAATTGCCTACGTTTAATACTATAACTGACTTTATAAGTCGGTGTTGATTTAAACATAATTGAAAGTAGTATGACTTATATTTCCTTGCAAAAATGATAAACACAAACAAAATAAGGAAGGTGTCCTAAACTAACATACCTTTAAATGACCACATGACCAGATCTATTATGTTCCAACTATAAAACTTAGGTATAGAGTAAAGGTGTCAGGTGTGGAGGAATAAAAAGCCTATGCTTCAGTTTTACCTCTCGATCTATACTTTTAGAACTTTGAATAAGTCATTTAATTTCTCAGGTTTGAGGTATCCATTTGCAAAACAGAATACTTATTTCTTTGCCACAAAGGAGCTAAAAGTACTTTATGGATTGTACAGCACACAGTAAACATAAGAAACAAGCTGTTATGTAATATAATGTAGATGTGAACACTTTCTTAATTCCATATAGTAGTCACTTTTTAAAGATAAATATTCTATAGATAAGTATTTATAAGTAAAGTCACTTATAAAAGAGACAAAATAGCTTCTTTTTTAAAAATTATTTATTTATTATAAAGATGTGGGGTACAATTCAGGGTTAGTTATACAAACATAGATCATGCAGTTACCCTTGTTGATGTGGTATTCCCCTCCCTCCCCTAGCAGTTTCCCTGGATTAAAAAAAATGTGGCATATATACATAATGGAATATTATGCAGCCATAAAGAAGGACAAATATATGGACTTTGCAGCAAATTGGATGGATTTGGAGTCAATCATACTCAGTGATTTATCACAGAAACAAAATAGTTTCAATTACAGTTATTGAATTTTTTTAGTGTTTAGAAGTCTGCTAATTTTGTCAGTTTTGATTTCTGATGTTAAATGCTTTAGTGAATGTATGGTGTTAAATATATTCTGATTATTTGGTTCATGTTTCATTTGGTTCACCTAAGCATAACCATACTCCTAAAAAATAAATAACCAAAGTCATTATCTAAATAACTCAATAAAAAAGGGATTACATTTTATGTGTTAAATAACTTTAATTCTTCATTGAAAGCTGCTTGTAAAAAAAAAAATCTATCAGTGTAATGTTCGCTTCATAAAATGATCTGGGGAAGGTTCTGTCTTTCTTGATTACCTAGAACACTTTCAATAGGATTGGTATCAACTGCTCCTTGTATGTTTTGTAGAATTCCACTGAAAAGTCATCTGGTCCAGAGGTTTTTTTTTTTTTTTTTTGGTAGGTAGTTTTCTTATGACAAAGTCAATTTCCCGGGTTGTTAAATCAGAAAGTTCTCCATTTTATTTAAGTTTTCAAATTTGTTTCCTTACAGGTGTGCATAGATGCTGGCAAAGATGTGGAGAAAAAGGAACACTTCTATACTGTTGGTGGGAGTGCAAACTAGGTCAACCTCTATGGAAAACAGTGTGGCGATTTCTAAAAGAACTAGAAATTGATCTTCCATACAACCCAGCAATCCCCCTTCTGGGAATATACCCAGACGAACTCAGATCATTCTACAGAAAAGATACCTGCACAGTCATGTTCATTGTAGCACTATTCACAATAGCAAAAATATGAAACCAACTGTGCTGCCCATCAAAAATGGACTAGATTTTAAAAATATGGTACATGTACATGATGGAATATTATGCAGCTATAAAGAAGGGAAAAAAAACTATGGACCTCACAGCAACTTGGATGGACTTAGAGTCTATCACATTCAGTGACCTATCACATAAACAAAAAACTGATACCACATGTTTTCACTCATAAGTGGACTCTAAACATCTAGCATGATACTACAGGAATGGGATTGGTAGTAGCAGGACAGTGCTAGGAGGTGGGAGGGGATCACATAATATCAATAAGGATGATTGATCCAAATCCAGGGGAAGTGAGGTCTAATGGAAGGTTCAAATGTCACCTGTACGTAATCACCTGTGTATCCAATCCTGACTTGTACCCTGCATCTTTAAAATAATTTTTTTTAAAAAAGTCTATCTATGCATACACACATACAAATACATATACATACACCCTGTTTTCCTTAGTGCCTTTCACTGCAAAAGCATCTTATGATGCATATTCAAATATTATTTATTATAAACATTTAATGCAAAGAAATAGGCATAAAAGTAATATATTATTTGAAGATAATATTCATGTAACCAATATCGTCAAGTATTTTTATAAAAATACAAATATATCCAGAACTTCCAAACATATTTATTATGCAAGTAAATTCTGTTAACATGATATACACACACACACATATATATATACATAGTACTCATTAATTTATAAGTATATCAATTATTTCACACACAAAAAATATGCTCAATATCAGTCACATTTAGGATAGTTAGGGATTACTTTTCAGATACATAGTTCAAATTTCATATAGCAATTTAACAATACCATTTTTACATTTATATTCCTCAAATCCAATCATGCACTAACATTAGAACTCACAAAAATCCAATCAATATAATTCTTTCTGCCTTGGCCATGGCAAATTGCGTTAACATTCATTAAAATAAAACTCTTTTTTTGTAAATCTACCTTTTATTATCCTTACGTAATATCTTTATTACAAAATGAGATGTTAAGTAGTAATCCAGTAATTTTTATTAATCAATTGTTCAGTCTGAATAAATATTTTATATTTGACTTTTTAACTGTGATGGAAATTAATAACACAATAAATACAGAGAAATTACTATTATTAGTACAATATAATACACCACTAAGAGAAATGCAAGAAAAAAATTTTAAGTATATGTGCATCACAAAGAATAACAGCCACTAAAACTCATATATGCATATTGGATATAAATATTATGAATAGCTAACTGAATGATAACAAAGACAATCTTTTCCCAGGTCAAAACAATGTAAAAAAATAGCTTATTTTAGTAAAGATAAGAGTCAACAATACACATATATCTATCAAATACACAGACTGACAAACCCAAGAAAACCAATGCTTTCAAGTATTGATTTTATCATTTGAATATGTCCTTCTCATGAAATGAACTCTATTCTAAGTAATAGAGATACATTCTCCATTCATTGAGTTTTTGTATTCAAAAAGAGGTAACTATGAAATGGACATATGGAAAAACCTCCATAATCTTTCCCATTATTGGATATGTTTCAAGAAAACAAAAATGCCCTGGGATTAATACTAAAATAATTGAATACATTTTTCTTCTTACCACACACACAAATGACCTCTGTTAGAAGAAATTCCAAGAGATTAGTGACCAACTGAGGTTAATGGCCTGAGACTATACTTTAGGCAATTAACTCCACCCAGCCATTCATTAATCCCCAGGAAATGCTCAGGTCTACAACTGCTACTGCTTAATTATAACCCAAATGGAACCATGAGAGATGAAACCAGCAATGTGATTGGCTAATGAACAAAAATTAAGTTCTCCATGACTGCTTTGTACATATCAATTAAAATTGCATCACCCTTTAAAAAAATCCATACGCCTGTATTTCTTTTCTATTTTCAGTTCATAATAGCAATCATGACTTCGCTGCTGAGCATTTTCTGGAAATTAATGGCCAGCAGATGTTAATGGCCCTTGGCTGTACCTTGAGCCATCTACTCCTCCTTGTTAGTCATTAATCCCTATGAAATGCCCAGCTATTGCTTAATTAACTTTACAATGAAGTTAATGCAGATAGGTCACAAGGGCAAGATTTTTATTTGTAAGATTCCAAAAAACTTAAACCTTCAACTCTCAAACAACTTACAAAAATTAGTTTCAGATTTCTGAGACTTACTTTGAAAATTAAGAATGGAAAGGATCAAGGGAGATAACATTTCAGAATGCACTTCAGACGACCTCAACTACCTGCAAGACCCATGGTAAACAATTATCCTATTTCCCTCAATTACTTATTCCTATATTTACTTAACATTATGATATTTATCAAGACTAGTTTTTCCTCATTGAAACCTTGCTGAAGTCAAAAATAAATAGTACTGTTTATATGTAGTAGCCATGAAGAAAATCCCTTTGCTTTTCCCCAGTGCTACATGATTCAGCGTGCAAACAGTTCCATGAGTGGGAATCACTTCCTTATGTCAGAGTAGTTTAAAATTGATAAGTTTCAACACTCATTCTTCCTCAAGGGAGAAAAACAAATTGCCTTAAATTGTAAACCTACTATTTTATTAGCCTATTAAGGGGGCATTTTTAAACCCTACCAGCAACTAATTAAAGGAACACAGTATCTGTTTCAAACCATCTGGTCCCCTAGATGGTATTGACAAATGTATCTGTTTTCATGCTGCATTTGGTTAAACTTTTTCAGTTAATAAATACTCAACCATGGTAGAAATGTACCTGATGGAACACGTGGTATGTCTCACCTGACAGCATTTGTGAGAGCACCATTGATGCCTAAAATTAGCCCTGGCACATAATTATAGCCTTCAGGAGAGATCAGCTCTGGAATATATTATCTTTCCTACAAAATCAAGATCCCTTAAATTACATAGATGAATGTCACACAGGTACATAATTGGAAAGTTAGAATTCCATTTGAAATTATTAAGCATATGGATTGCAAAGACAACGGCATAATGTGTATTACTATTTATGGTGTTTAATAACTTATACAAGTCTCTAGGATTTCTTATTTTACTGACTCCTCTTCACAAAATATTTAACTCATGATTTCTGAAATTTTATAAATTACTATTCTGCTATATTTATATTGTTTGGAATAACATCAAATAGCAGTTTTTATCAAATTTTTAAAAATTTTTAGATAAATCCTTATATTTTATTGAATAATTGTTATCATATTGTAGTAATGTTCAAATAGTCACCACATTTTCAGAGATTGTCTTAGAGAATTCGTCATATCTTGGTTAAAAAAGGCATATGAAATAAATTAATTTTGTTAAGGTGAATGTGTCTATTAATAATGTTTCTCGGAAACATGAGATTTTGTTGCTCATTACTGGGATATGGAAAACGTTAACTACTTAGGAACAAAAGTAATGGACTTTTTATTTCACTTCAAACATTTTAGGATAGGTGAACATTTTTCAAGCAGAGAACCAGAAATAAAGGATCAGTCCAGAAACGAGAAAGCAAAGTATACTCGATTGTTGGTTTACCTGGTCAAAAAACATGTATATCATATAGATTACATGCTACCTGCACTCATGTGCATGCACACACACATAATGAATTAGTTATTTGTGAATCTTGAGTGGATCATATGATGAATTGCAAATAATATTGATACTAATTAGCCACAGTACAAAAAAAGCAGACACTGATAAAAACTCACTGGCATTTCATATTGAGTAGAGACAACTGGCAACCCAAAATTTTGATAGAGTTTGCAGTAATTTTTTTTTATTTTATTTTGAGTTGGAGTCTCACTCTGTCGCCCAGACTGGAGTGCAGCGGCATGCTCATGGCCACTGCAGCCTCGACCTGCTGGGCTCAGGCAATCCTTCCACCTCAGTCTTCCAAGTAGTTGGAACTACAAGCACCTGCAACCAGACCCGGCTTATTTTTTGATTTATTGTAGAGATGAGATCTCAACAAGTAGCCCAGGCTGGCTTCCAACCCCCAGGCTCAGGTATTCCTCTCACCTTGGCCTCCTAAAGTGCTGGGATTACATGCTGAGCTAACGCGCCCAACCATAATTTTTTTAATCCTTCCTAACACATATTCTACAAATGGGAGCCTATTAGACAAAATTTTGTTCTTATATAACTTTAATAAGCATTTGATAAATAAGCATTTGATATACAGGTTTAATTTTTCAATCTTTAGAAAATTTATTAGTTTTCATAAGTTCTCAACAAAATTCTATCTCTGTGCTGACTTTATAAAATTATCTCAATGAAAACCAATATGACAAACAATGATAACATTTATTCCTTCTCTTGCATAAGTTCTGTATCCTGCATTTTCTCTATTCCTCTCTCTCTCTTTTCTTTTATCGTTTTTTCCTTTTTTTGCAACACAGGCAACACTTTATTTTGATTTTTAGGGATAACTATATTTAGAGACATCTGTTTGAATATTATTTTTTATTTTAAATACGGAATTTTTGCTTTTCTTTATAAAAATAAAACACAATCTGAACTGAAAATTCTTATATTTGAACCCAAAGTTTTCTGTCTATTCACTAACTTAGACATGAACTTCTGAAGACATGACAGGTATGAATATTTTAGTGTACCAATATAAGCAATGTAAATATTTGATAGATTCAACATTCATAAACATTTACTCAAATACCTTTGACAATAATATAAGCATCTGAAAGAGGGTATAAAAAAAAAAAAAAGGAATGATCACAAGAACTGTGAAAGAAAGGAAAAGGGCTTCACATTTACACAATTCAAGAATGTTTAAGAGGACAATACAGCAGGTTGAACATTGAAGGCCAGTGACCAAATTCAGCCAGAAAATATACTGCTTTTCCTGCATAGGGAGTAAAAATTGAATAAGCTGTGAACATTCTAAAGTTGAGTATATCTGTATACACTTTCACATTTCAAAATTTATTTGTAAAAGATTAATAAAATTTGTGATAGTTCATCAGAACTGTACAGGATCTTCCCTTTTAGATAGAAACTGCATTCTCAGTCTCTCCTGTTGGTTTCCTAATAAATTACACCCAGGTAATCATTATTTACATTTCTATCCTACCGGGAAACAAAAGGCTTCATAATTTTGTGTGTGTGTGTGCATATCTGTATGTGTGTATACGTGCATAGTCATAGGCACACTCAGATTTTTTTTTTTTTTTTTTTTTGAGTTGGGGTCTCACTCTGTCACCCAGACTGGAGTGCAGTAGCCGCTCCCAGCCACTGCAGCCTCGACCTGCTGGGCTCTGGCAACCCTTCCGCCTCAGCCTTCCAAGTAGTTGGAACTGCAGGTGCGTGCTACCACGCCCAGCTCATTTTTGTGTATTGTAGAGATGAGGTCTCGCCAAGTTGCCCAGGCAGATCTCGAACCGCGGGCTCAGGCAATCCACTCACCTCGGCCTCCCAAAGCGCTGGGATTACAGGCTGAGCCACTGAGCCCGGCCACACTCAGATTTCTGATGAGTGTAAAGATTTCCTAATGCTCCTCTCTCCAACTTCCTGTATATTCCTTTTTCAACCTCCAGTCTTTCAAATGAAAATATCCAAGGATCAAAGGAGCTACAGTATTACTAAGCAAAGACAGGGGTTAATTTTTCTTGCTTCTTTACTGTTAGAGAGCGACTTAACATTTCCCAACTTGACTAATTTGCAGTCATATCTAAGCTATTTAAATCCCAAAATCTATTAGAATACACTATAGTTAGTGTAGAATAAAGAAAAATAAATTCCTCTATATCTCCAAATGGCCCTCCAAAGAATTCAGATACATTCCTATTACAAAAACAGTGCAAGTATTTTCAGTCAGCTTATATTATTTTCACTCACATGTATATGCAACCTAGGGCTAGGAGTTTTATCATGATTCATATCTTTTGTCTAAGCAATTATAATTAATTATATTCTTTCATTCCTGGAGTCACCAAAAATATAGTGAAATGATATTTTTATGATAATGCATTAATATTTAGACATTTCTAGAAATGAATCAGGATATTTAAGAATTCTACAAAAAATATGTTTCATAATCTTATGGCTCTACCTAGTCCTTCTAAAAAAAATGTACTTTTCTTTATCTTAAGAGACTTTAATCAGTAGAGTAACTAATTAATAGTGGTACAAGGAAAAAGACACAAATGGGATAGTAGGTGTCTTAAACTACCTGAGTCTCAAAATCTACTATACTTTTACAAAAATACATTCCCTCGCCCTATCTATGAAGATTCTGATAAAGCGGATCTGAGTAGATCAATAAATCAGAATCTCTCAAAGCAGAACTGTGACAATAGTATTTTACTTAAAGCACTCCATATGATTACAATTTTCAGTAGGGTTAAGAACCACTGGGCTAGATAAACGTAATGACATACAGAAATTCTCTCCTGAATTATTTGGATTATATTGATAAAATACAAATTATTCATTCAGTTAATCAACTGTTAGTTGGCTATGTTGAAAGTGTGTTAAATGCCAAAGTAGATTCCTAAGAAGTCTTTTCCATCCTTGAGGAGTCTATAATCTGTTTGGAGAGTGGCAGGACTTACCATGCATGAAACACTATTAAATCGGAGCGTATTTAAATCTGTCCATTTCCGTAATTTGGTAATCTCTAATTACCTTTCCAATCTCCTATCAGGCAGGACCAACTTACTGAAAGGTTTGAAACTGAGGCAGAATATTCTACATATTTTATAATTGATGTAATAGTCAATGGAATGTTTTTGACATCAGGGAATCACATACACCTGGTGTTCACTATTTAAAAGATTATTTAGAGAAATGACAACTTCTGGTAAGCCAAGGCTATTGTAGTAGCTTAACTGTGCGTGTATGCAAGTATGAACAGGAATGAGAGGCCAAACGGAGGTAAAGCCACTGGGATAAGAAATCTTTCAAAAGATGACTGACAGCAAAGAAGGGTGATAGCATAAAATCAATAACTTTAACCAATCATGTCTGAAGAAATGTTAAAATGGTGGTTTCTTTGGCAGAGACAAGTACATGGAAAGTATTTGGAAAAGAATCTAGTCTAGAAGGAAAATAGGATTGATTTAAATGGGAGATACATAATTGGAAATATTCAGAAGATAACGAGAGATATAGTCTTGAAAAGCTTGAGTAAAAAAACTGACAACACAGACAAAAAGAAAATATCAGGGATTTATTCATGCTATCGTTCTGCCGCATATCTCTACCATACTTCATATGACAAGGGTCACTTCATATGATAAATGACTTCTCATAATAGGAAGATACCATATTAAAACATGTTACATACAGGCCAGGCTAAACACTGATTGCTAACACATAGTCTCTTTCCTCTGAATTTTTTTTTTCTTTTTTACCGAAACGATGATATCTAGTACACAAGTGGTGACGTTAGCATTTTAAACTCATTTTTTATTGATCAAATGAGTAAAAGAATATGGACTGCCTCAGGTAAATTACCATTTCATTGAAACAGTTTCTTTGCATGGCCTTTCTTTATTTATTTTGTAGGTCTGCATAATAAGGATTCATTCACACAGTTGAGCTCTCCTTTCTTCGGGCTGGTTACCTAGCTGTCCTAATCACCCAGTAATTAAAATAAAACCTACTCCAGATAATTGGCAGTCTTCTCTAATTGAAAACTGGGTAGACATTCATTTGGCCCAGGGAAATGCCCTACTCTCTTGCTGTAATATGAATTACCATCTGTCCATTAAATTAGTCATTGTAAAATATTAACATATTAATGAGTACTATAGGGCTATTATAAAACTGGTCCTAGCACTTAATTATTTTTTTTTTCATTTTGTTGATTCACCCATTTCTTTCCAGGGAACAATAAAAATATGTAGTCTAGGGTTGGTGGGGGAAAATGGCTATAACTTTTGTCCCACAACATAGACATGCTTGTAATGTCTAACCTTGCTATACAACGTATTTGCTTTCTAGTGGATACGCAGACATTGAGCCAAAAAGCTAGAATAAATTACAAAAAAATATTCAACCCCTCCATAAAGCCGAGAGATCTCAACTTCTTCATCTAATGCCACACATTTACTCCCAGTAGAGTAAAAGGAAAAGAAAGTTTTTTTAAAAAAAAAAAAGAAAGAAAAAAGCAAGCTGCCAATCTTAGAAACAGTCCAGTGGTCCAGAAAAATTATTGGGTTAGACCTGAAAAACACTGAGGACATACCCTAACTCTGTTCTTCCTGAAAGGATAATTTTATTTCAATGAGAAAAGAGGGAAATTCATAAACTTTAAAATACTCTGAAGAGAACATCAATAGACATTATCAAGAGGGCAACCTGATTTTGTGTTCTGTATAGACAGGTGATAAGCTACATAATTGTCTTTATAGACATATTTGTAAATAGCAAATAACACCAGTCCATGGCCACACATCTTATAAAACAGAATGGACAAGAGCAACATGAATACATTTCTTTTCCCTGGCCACAATTTTAGCATGAAAAGAATGTTCCAAGCCGGGCTCGGTGTCTCAGCCTGTAATCCCGCGCCTTTGGGAGACTGAGGTGAGTGGATGGCCTGAGCCTGCGGGTTCGAGACCCGCCTGGGCAGCGAGACCTCATCTCTACAATAAATCAAAAAATCAGCCGGGCGTGGTAGCGCACGCCTGTAATTCCGGCTACTTGGAAGGCTGAGGCGGAAGGATCGCCGGAGCCCAGCAGGTTGAGGTTGCGGTGGCCAGGAGGGGCCACTGCACTCCAGTCTTGGCGACAGAGTGAGACTCCAACTCAAAAAAAGAAAAAAAAAAAAAGGAAAAGAATGTTCCCCCCAAATCCTCTATGTTGACTTTATGCTGACATCTCAGGATATGTGACTTGTCTATTTGCTGCTGTGAAGTGGGCTTTGTGAATTGTATAACTAAATTTGAATATGGATTAATAATGCTCCAGACAAGGTCAAACTTTGATCCATGCAAATTCTCATCAACTGATTAGACAGAAATTACTTAAGACACTGGATAAGTCAGACAATAGCTCAATAGCTACCTAACAAATTCAGGGAAAACAGAACTGCAATGAAAGTAAGGAAAACTCCCAACCACCTACTTCTTTGGCAGTCACAAACAATATATTTCCAAGATTATAGATTTAGGATTAACAATAGGGCTAAGTACTTTTTCTGAAAATCATATGTGTCTTGAAATGGTCGCTGCAGTCTAAAGATGGGAGAAACACTTCTTAACTCCAGCCCTCACTGCCCAGTGCAATGAAAAGATTGAGCTGTCTTGCTTTTTCTTCACAGAATCTGACATAAACTTTAATGGACTGCAGAGATTTAGTGATGATGAGATGTTATGCTTAAATATAAAGAGAAACTCCTAAATCATTTCATGAATCGCGATGGATAAAGCTATTAAAATCTAAAACTATAAATGAATTATCTAAATGTACACATGTCCAAGGACCTGCAGTCTCTGAAAGTTAAACAGAAATATAAATTCTATTCAAATGCTGAAAGCAGAAATTCATATTTTTTATACTTAGCTTTAATATGACTTTTTCTCCCTTAGGTTTTATTATGTACAAAGACAAGTAGCATGTAAATTAGGTTATTTCTGTTAATTAATGAAAAGCTGTACTTTTCCTATAAGTGAATTCTCATGGATTATTTATACTAGAAATCCCATGATATTAAAGTATGCAACATATTTTTTCTTCCTGATTAATTTATAACTGTAATTATATGAGATTTAAAAGTGACCTGAATAACCAAGATACAGAAGTATTAAAATTAAAAGAGAGACATATTCACATAGGGTAGACTTTGGAGAAATATTAGGGAGTTTGCCAGTTTCTCTCTCTCCATGTGCATACATGCATATGTATATATTATGTGTATACATGTGTGTATATCATATATGTACCTGTATATATATACATAACAGAATGATAGTATATAATATATTATACATTATATATACTGTTAATATAAACAATATAGAATAATGCACTGCATAAGCCATACATATACAATTTTTAACTTTTTTACTATTCTAAAAGTTTATAATTTCCTGTGCAAATTTATTCAATTAAAACCTTCAAAATTAGCTGGGCTCAGTGGCTCAGCCTGTAATCCCGCACCTTGGGAGGCTGAGGTGAGTGGATTGCATGAGCCCGCGGGTTCGAGACCCACCTGGG
>NW_007136330.1:227027-266874 GCF_000164805.1 Carlito syrichta | reverse complement strand
GAGGCGGAAGGATCGCTGGAGCCCAGCAGGTCAAGGCTGCAGTGGCCGAGAACGGCCACTGCACTCCAGTCTGGGTGACAGAGTGAGACTCCAACTCAAAAAAATAAATAAATAACCTTCAAAATTAATACCTGCTGCCTGAAAATAAAAAAGTACATGTCAACTTTGTGTTCTATCTGTCCCAAAATTTGTTGATAAAATATTTATTCTTCATTTACTTTGGACAGCTGCTAAAAGTCACAATCTTCTGAAAAGCTATAGATTATCATAATTAAAATGATTCCCCTTTTTAAAAACTGCCTTGGTGTCGAGTTAAGGTAATGTCAAATTAAATCATATCTATTATGGGTCATCATAAAGTAGTATATTACTGAATGGTAAACATTAAAACTACCATTTTTAAGTATTTAAAATTTGCCCTGCATTGTACCAGGCTCCTTATATACATTACATCATCTCATCTTTATATTAATCTTGTGATACAGGTATCATTTTTCTATTCTACAGTTAAATGATACTATGGCAAATAGAAGGTTAGAGGTTTGCTCAGTGTTACATGATTCAGAAGTGGCTGAGCTATAGTATTACCTTAAGGCTGATTTACCTTAAATCAAAAATTCTCTGCTATTGCAGAGCACCTCCTCTATTTAAGTTTCCTATAGCAGAGATTGCTGGCTGTATACCAAACCCACTTCTAAGCACACAGCTTGATCATATTTTCCTTGGAGTTGGGTATGTCAATGAACTAAATTCTAGCCAAGAGAATACAACCAAAAATAATGTATGTCATCCCCAAGACTAGCTCACAGAAACTTCCTACATGCAACTTTCCCTTCCTTTATCTCCCATCTGGCTGCAACCCTCCACCAGGCTACACTGAGAATCACATGTAGATGGTAGGATTCAAGGCAGCAGTTTAGAACCATCTGCACTGAACTGTTATGTAATGAGAAATAAACTCCTACTTGGTTAAACTACAGGGATATAGGCATTTTTCCGTTCTATCAGCTGGTATTACCCTAATACAAATTATGTCATCTTAGAGTCATCCAATCAAAATATGACTATAACTTAAAGTTTTTAATTAAAAACTCTCAATTAAAAGTTAAAATTGATTTCCCAGACAGTCTAAATGTTATCTTCCATAACATCTAGTGATAATATGTCCTCTTCCACTGGCAAACCCAGGCGTTAACTAAAAATGGTGACTTCAAGACAGAAAATCTAAATGAATTACATTTTTAACACT
This sequence comes from Carlito syrichta, assembly GCF_000164805.1. NCBI lineage: Eukaryota > Metazoa > Chordata > Mammalia > Primates > Tarsiidae > Carlito > Carlito syrichta. Next base: position 265,625 of record NW_007136330.1, on the reverse strand, counting down.
TCAAAAGCAAACAGTATCTAAATGCAGTTTTTGAAGTGATGTCTGGATACTATTTCTTGCCAAATTCATGTGTCAGGGATAATAAATGAATCATTTATTTGATGCTTATAATACTTTAAAGAAATCAGTGCAAGCCCCCAAAGGAAAAAAGCAACTGCATACTAAGAAGCATTTCATCATTTGAAGTTGATATAACAATGCTGACAAGTACAAAAGATAACTACTTTGTTCTGTCATGCTGTGTCATGTTGTAGAAAACACAAAGTATTATGTGACCTTTAGAGAAACAGTCTAAAGTAGCTTGCTTTCTGGTGTTTACCATGGGTGTTTTTGAACTTTTTAAGGTTCTGTCTTTTGCCAGTTGTAGCCAGAATTATGTTTTGAAGGATCTCAAACATCAAGAAAAAATAATGCTGATGCATTAAACACGTGTAAGAGTAAGGGAAAATACTAGAAGGAAATTTCACTCCTGGTGGAAAACAAAACTGTTTGTTAAGAATCTGGCCTGAATTCCAGTCCTATCAAGCTTCGGTATAGTGCAGGGTCTTCAGATATTAGAAGGTGGTACAAATAAGTGATAGTTAGTTATTAAGTCTTCTTTTTAGATATTCATCACCACTTCCAAAAAACATAGCTGTATTTTTATTGGGTATCTCATCCCTCCTATGGAATAACTAATAGAGAAGAAGTTCAGTCCTCTAGATTAGTACTCTGTAAAGTAAATTTATAGATAATCTGCACTGAAATTATCTGAAGATACATATTTTAATCTCTAGTGTAACTATTAAAAAATAATATGAAAGAATATACTGAAAAAGTCTATAGAGGAGATGTAATAATAAAATTTTTTTATTTATTAATCCCTAAGAAGGAAGAACAGGATAAACAAAAGAATAGAAACAGAGGGACCAAATAGAAAATAAATAACAAAAGGGAAGGACTAAACCCAATTATATCAATATATATTAAATGTAAATGAACCAAATGCCTGAATAAAATTGTGGTTGCATAGTCTGAACCCAAACCTATGAAATGGAATCTCTTTCTGAAGTCAACCCCAGGAATTTAAAATTCTAACAAATATATCAGATGTTTTATGTACAATAAAGTTTGATCATAATTTGATAATGCCTTATGCCTACCTCATAGCACTACTCTTCCCCCAAGCCATTTAGCTAAGGAATAAAATATGGATAAGAATCAATGAAGTGAGAGCATTTGTGCAAGCAAAGTACATCTCAGTGGTGGGTGGGTATGGTCATATTTGAATTCAAAAAAGTTAAATAGATATGTAAAATTATGACTGGGTTATGGATTTTTGTAATTATAATGGAAATAATAGTAATGCTGATGCATTCTAAAAGAAGTATTTAAAACTTTATTACAGGAAAATTCTACTTAACAAATTTAAAACTGTTTCTTACCATTGAAGATAGCAAGTTAATATTAAGCATCAAGTGAAGATAAAATGACTTTGTATGTGTAAGCAGAAAAATGAAATAAAATCAAAAGGAAGTCTTGGAAGAGACAGTCTTTGAAAGGATCTCTTGTGCATCCACATATCTTGCTGGCTGTGCCACAAATGCCAGACCTCTTTGCCTGAGCTGCTACCGAGTTGTGTTTGCAGTGAGAAACCTTGAGAAATGAGGTAATGTCTCCTTCAGGGACAAAGAGCAGGCTTGTTTGACTACTAAAAAGAAGTGGATCCCGCAGAGTCAGTGTTTTTCCCTTATAACACAACTTGCTATATACGCAGGAGTCATCTGGGATCTTTGTATCATTTTATGGAACTTGGGGTTATGAAAAACAAATGCAAGCATGCCAATGCTTATCTTGCTTGCTGCAACATGAGTAATAAAGTCCTTTGTTTCTGACTCAAGAATCTCATATCTTCTTAAACCATCTATGACAACAGTACAAGGCTACTTATTAAGAGGTAAATAGGGTAAAATAAAATCCCAGACCAAACATACAGGCATGCCTCATTTTATTGTGTGTCACTTTATTATACTTCGCAAATATTATGTTTTTCACAAATAGAAGTCTATCAGCGCCTTTTTTTTTTTTGAGTTTGGGTCTCACTCCATCACCCAGGCTGGAGTGCAGTGGCACGCTCACAGCCACTGCAGCCTCGACCTGCTGAGCTCGGGTGATCCTTCTGCCTCAGCCTTCCAAGTAGCTGGAACTACAGGTGCACGCTATCACGTCCGGCGAATTTTTTGATTTATTGTAGAGATGAAGTCTCACCAAGTTGCCCAGGGTGGTCTCAAACCCCTGGACTTAGGCACTTCCCTTGCCTCGGCCTCCCATAGTGCTAGGATTACAGGCTGAGCCACTGACCCCAGATGCGTGCCATATTTTTAACAGCAGATATTCACTTCATGTTTCTGTATGGCATTTTGGTAATTCTCGCAATATTTCAAACTTTATTATACCTGTTATGTAATCTGTGATCAGTTCTCTTTGATGTTACTATTGTAATTGTTTTGGGGAGACACAAACCATGCCCATATAAAACTTAATCTAAATGTTGTGTGCGTTCTGACTGTTTCACTAGGTCATTACCCTGTCTCCTCCTTCATCTTGGGCCTCTCCATTCTTCTCTATTCAGAGGCCATAATTTTGAAATTAGGCCAATGTATTAATTATCCCCTATAATGGCTTCTAAATGTTCAAGGGAAAGGAAGAGTCACATGTTTTTCACTTTAAGTCAAGAGCTAGAAATGGTTGATCTTAGTGAAGAAGGCATGTCAACAGGCAAGACAGGTCAAAAGCTAGACCTCCTGCACCAAACAGCTAGTCTAGTAGTGAATGTAAAAGAAAAAGAAAAGTTCTTGAAGGAAATTAAAAGTGCTACTCCAATGAACACTCAAACGATAAGAAAGCGAAACAGCCCTATTGCTGACATGAAGGTTTGAGGGGTTTGGATAGAAGTTCAACTAGCCACAATACTCCCTTAAACCAAAGACTAATTCAGAGCATGAATTCAGCTTGAAAAAAGGCCCTAACTCTTTTCAATTCTGTGAAGATTCACAGAGTCAAGGAAGCTGCCGGAGAAAAGTTGGAAATAACAGAGATTAGTTCTTAAGGCATAAAGAAAGAAGCTGTCTCCATGATAGAAAAATACAAAGTGAAGCAATAAGTGCTGATGCAGGTCCAGGCATGGTGGCTTATGCCTGTAATCCCAGCACTTTGGGAGGCGGAGGCGAGAGGACTGCCAGAGCCCAAGGGTTTGAGACCAGTCTGGGTAACTTGGTGAGACCTTGTCTCTACAATAAATCAAGAAAAATTAGCTGGGCATGGTGGTGCACGACTGTAGTTCTAGCTAGTTGGAAAGCTGAGGCAGAAGAATCGCCGGAGCCCAGCAGGTCAATGCTGGGGTGGCCATGAGCATGCCACTGCAATCCAACCTGGGTGATGGTGAGACTCCGACTAAAAAAAACAAAAAAACAAAAAAGTGCTGATGCAGGAGATCCAGCAAGTTATCTAGGAGATCTAGTTAAGAATATTGACAGAGGTGGTTACACCAAATAACAGATTTTCAATGGAAATACAAGAGCCTTCTAATAAAAGAAGATGCCACCTAGGACTTTCATAGTTAGAGAGAAGTCAATGTCTGGCTTCAAAACTCCTAAGAGCAAGCTGACTCTCTTGTGTAGGAGCTAACAGAGCTGGTGACTTACAGTTGAAGCCACTGCTCATTTATCACTCCAAAATCCTAGGATCCTTAGGAATTACTTTAAATCTACTCTGCCTGTGCTCTATAAATGGAACAACAGAGCCTGGATGACAGCATGCACGTCTGTTGACAGCATGATTTCCAGAAAATTTTAGGCCTACTGTTGAGACTTACTTTTTAGTCAGGGGGTGGGGAAGGATTCCTTTCAAAATATTACTTCTTGTTGACAATGTATCTAGTCACCAAGAAAGCTCTATGAAGATGCATGTAAAAAGAATAATGTGATTTACATGTCTATGAGCACAACATATATTCTGCAGTCTACGTCTCAAGAAACAATTTTGAATTTCAAGTCATACCATTTGAAAAATAAAAAGGGGAGACACCCCCCCAAAATAATTACCTTTTTGGAGGGCAGGCCCCTCGTAACACAGTCTTCCCTTGCTAGGTTAAGTGTTCTAGGAACCCATGGGCATCCGTGTTGCCATTGTTGTGAGAAGCTGCATTCAGCTTCAGTGAATATTTTTTCAGAGATCCTTTCAGTGTGCTTGCCCACTTCATCATGGGTGACTTAAGAGCATGCCTACCCACACCACACTGAGGGTTCAGTAGTTTTTGGCCACGAACAGCATGACACCTGTGCACCACCATCCTTATTCATCCAATCTCGCCCCAAGTGACTTTTTTTTTCTTTACCTGAATGAAAAAAGTCCTCAAAGGGAAACATTTTGCCAATGTGGAAGAGGTGAAACAAACAAGCAAACAAAAAAACGGCAGCAGAAGGCATCAAGATCGATGAGTTCAAAAACTGTTTTGAGCAGTGGAAAAAACATCTCAGTAGGTGTACTGCATCAGATGGAAAATACTTTGAAGGTGATTGAAATGTAAACACGTAAGAATAAACACACATTTTTAATAAATAAATTCTGAGGTTTGGGGAGGGTCTCCCCTCATACATTTTATAAAGCTATAGTTGACATAGATAGTGATTCCTCAGATGGATCTGGGCAAAGTAGAGGGAAAATGTTCTGGAAGGAATTCACTAGTCTAGACACCATTAGAAACATTCGTGATTCATGGAAGGAGGTCAAAATAGCAATAGTAACAGGAATTTGGAAGAACTTGATTCCAACTCTTATGGATGACTTTGAGGGTCTCAAGACTTCAGTGAAGGAAGGAAATGCAGATGGGTGGAAATAGTAAGAGATCTAGAATTGGAAATGGCGCTTGAAGATGTGACGGAATTGCTGCCATCGCATGATTAAACTTGGACAGATGCGGAGATGCTTCTTATGGGTGAGCAAAGAATTTGTTTTCTTGAGGAGAAAACGAACCCTGGTGAAGATGCTGCAAACACTGTTGAAATTAAACTTTAATTAGATTTAGAATATTACCTAAACTTTGTTGAAAAACGAGCAATGCGTTTGAAAGGATTGATTTCAACTTTGAAAGAAGTTCTACCACATGTAAAATGCTACCAGTGTCATATGCTACAGAGATATCGTTCATGAAAGAAAGAGTCAATCAATTTGGCAAACTTCATTGTTGTCTTATTTTAAGAAGCTGCCACCTCCAGCCCAACCTTCGGCCACCACCAGCTTGATCAGTCCGCAGCCATCAACATCCAACCAAAACCCTCTGCCAGCTGAATAAAAAGTGATTACAATTCACTGAAAGTTCACATCATTATTAGCATTTTAGCAATAAACTCTTTTTAAATTAATGTGTATAATTTTTTAAAAATTATACACTTTTTTCGGACATAATATTATTGCATACTTTATAGACCATAGTATAGTAGAAACATAACTATTATATGCATGAAGAAACCAAAAAATGTCTGTGACTTGCTTTACCATGGTATTCAATTTATTGTGGTAAACATTTGTGATTCATGGAGGGTCAAAATTATCAACAGTAACAGGAGTTTGGAAGAAGTTGATTTCAACTCTCGCGGATGACTTTTAGGGGTTTAAGATTTCAGTGGCATTCAGTCAGGAACTGAATCCGCAGAATCTCCTGGGTATACCTTTATATTATCATTATATAGAAATCAAGCCATATTAACTTTAATGTTATAAAAACCAACCAGTTGATATACAAGGACAAACTAATAAATATAAATTAATTATGAGCTTATGCACTGTGTTATAATTTAGAAGTCCTTTTTCATGGATCAATTATTCTGGAGATCATTTTTTAAATTTCTGATTTCTCAGCCACATTTCTAAAAAAGAAGCTAAACTCATATTTAATGACACGTTTCTTTATATACTTAACCAAAAAATCATATAGCTAGAGTAGACATTTGGAATGCTATTTGAGAATCCACGACTCTTTTAAATTAAATCTCTCAAATGGTGTATGGAATGCAGGAGCATCTAAATATATATGTTCAAATTATAAATAGCAATAGTGGGTAATTATCCCAATTTCAGCATTCTAGAACATCTTCTTTGGTAGTCTTTCTAAAATACTCTTAATATGCACAATAGCAATTATGTAATTTTCCTTCAAGCATTTCTCTTGAGCTTTAATAAATGAGTATATTTTTGACATTTTTCCAGAATTGCTTTTATTGCATCTCCAAATTTCTTTGTCATTGTCATCTGCCAATTCTAATAATCGACTATTTCTACACTCTCAAATCTGCCAAGAACCTCTGAAAAACTGCACATCTTTGAATTAATGTGATAATTATTTATTTTCCAATGTCCTTAAGCCTTGTACCATTTCTTGTTACACTTTTCTGTATATGCTGAAATTTTAGTTCCTTCTTCCTGAAGTTCTCGTTCCAGAATATTCCCCTACAAGCAGAATCTGGGAATAGCCTAAATAAAACTTTGCTCCTAGTATTTTGCCAATCCAATTGGAATTGTTGATGTGTGAGTAATTAAAAACCTTATGATTCAAGCATAAGCCTAAAGCAAATAATTGCAAGATTTAAAAAACCCCTCAGGGTGAAAATATGTCAGAATAAGTGAGATTTAGAAGATTTTTTTTTAAGTTATATAATTTCTTTTCTAGTATGCTTCTTGTATACACTTGGCATGTGCTTTATATAAGATGACTTTGTTACATAAATGATGTAACTAACAGCCATGAAGTCAATTTCATTGTTCTTATAACCAGTCAACCTCTGAATATCTTTCTCAGTCAGACATCACAAGAGATTAATAATCTTAACACATTTATTATATTGTTTTAAACATTATCACATTGTTCTGTTATTCCTCATTATGAATTATTACTATTAGAATTATCTGTAAATAATTCACTTTAAATAAGTTTATGTTCCACATTTCTAATACAGAATATCAGAATGGGAAGAACTAACCCTAGCTGTAAGTAAAACATAAATGTAAATTCTTCCTACTGCAGAGTGTTGTTCAGATTCAAATGAAGTCTTGTGTATAAAAAAAACTCTATCACAGAGCCCTATAATATCTGCTCCAGAAACAGCAGCCAAAGCAACTATTGCAACTGATACTACTTGTTGATTAAATTACTAGTTATGTGAGAAGATGTTGAGCTTACAGTCAATTGGTTTCCATGTATTAAGCTATGATATCTGTTTGATATTCATTAGTGATTATCTAACCTTTATGAAATAGTTTGTCAAATTTTGAGTTTTACACTACTTTTAATGCTTAATTTAAAAAATAGTTAACGATGAGATATCCCAAGATTGTGTTACAAGATATCATTTTGTGGCATTTATAAATTAAAAACACTTAAAACTGAAAAGACATGCTCCAACTATATCAGTTCACTTTGCAGTCAAATATATATAGTTACATATAGAACATTTAACTACGAAACGACACAAAAAGATAATCATTTGGCTACAGGTGAGATGACTATATAACTACTCCCATTGAATGGATTCATATAACAATAAATTTGGGTAATTTTCAATATGACATGCAATATAAATAAAACTGAATGTACATACTTCTACATGTTTATAGAAACAATAAACTGGTTTGACAAGGTACAGAAGGAAAAATGTCTATAGATAGCTAAAGTATTTTAAAACATTTTGCAGGCTAAGATTTTACTGACCTTGCCACCTCACAACTCACTATCTACTGTTTTAAACAGGATTTGGTTAAAGGGTTTTCCATAATCCGGTGATACTATTTCATGAGACAGTGAAAAAGTTATAGGAAAAACAATTAAAATGTTTTTGATAAAACTGTATAGCATGGTGGGAACAAAATGAATTATTAGGCTATGAAATACCTTAACTAATAAAAGACCACTTAATTGCCAGTCCATAGAATAATAAGGCACTTCGAAATTTACACACTATGTTATCTGATTAAAAAGCCTAAAATCATGTCAATCTTCAACATTTAAGTGGGGCATTTGTTAACATGGTCTAATATTTTTATTCCTATTCCACCAATAAAATGTCTATCTGGAAAAATTATATCTGGAACAAAGTACTAGTAATTTTGTAGTTCAAGTGCCCATTGACAAATGGAAAATTGAAGAAAATTACTTTCCAAGAACATGTGGAATCACCAGGAACATCAAATGATGTTATTATTTTCATGACTATTTGATTTATAGCCAGTAAAATCACAATAACAAAATACTAAGAAGAAAATATTACTCCAAAAATGGAATGCAATAACATATGTAAATGATTAGGCCAGTCTCTTGCACATGGCAGGGACTCAAAAAACAAATATTTTACACAGAGAAGAAAAGTTTATCTACTTTCTCTAAACTAAATGATTTTTACCTGAAAACATATTGAAAACTTTGACACACTATAGCTGTAGAGAACTTAAAATACCATTTTGGTTTTAATATTTTTTGTCTCTTCTTTTACCATGTTTAGGGCTTTTCACTGAAAACTGATAAGCATTCTGTACTAAGCTTTAACGACAAAATGTTGTGGACATAAAATACCTTCCACCCTAACCACAGAGCTTACAAGAGAATCAAATAACTTCACCTAAAATTCAAGTACAATGTGCAGTGAATAATGGACACTTAAAGAAATCCAAAGTTCTTATTATGTCTCTTGTGGAATTACAAAATGTAGGACAAATTTGAAATACAATGAAATTGTTATTATCTATACAACAGAGATTGAGAATTTATAACTGTGTTTCTTATAACCCTAAGCAACCTACCATTCAGTCTTCAGTCTTAATTGTCACATCTCTTTCAGACATGGAGTCTCTGACACTAATAGATGCTTAATTATTTTTCAGACTTACCTATTTCTTTCTAATGACCCTGACAAGAGAGTCAATTTTAAGTGAGGAGGAATACATTTGAATTAATCTGCTACTTAGATAGCAGAACAAGTAAGCCAAGATATTGTAACTGAACGTTTATTTCAGTTAAAATAGTGTGACTATTAATTATAGCTTTAAAAATACGATTTAATTTCTTGTATGCAAAAAGACTAGAGACAGAAATATTCCAGGGTTGGTTCAGAGGCTCAACAATGTCACGGAGAATCCACTTTGCCTCTCTGGGGATGTTATCCATGTGTTCATCCAGAACCAAAGGATGGAATGCCACAGTTCCAGGTGTCACATGCAGACATAATGCTCTTAAGCCAAAAACATGGAGTGTGTCCCCTGTATGTCTCTTTTCGTTAGAGTTTCTGCTGAGGACTGCCAGATTTCCCCTTTCATTGACCAGAATTCTATCCCATTTTCATGACTGAACTGGCATGAGAAATGAAATGATAACTGGTTTAGAGCAATCATGATTCTCTCCCCAGGAATAAGGGACAACTGAACTAACTTTTAGTCTGCCAGAGAGAAAGAAGTCAAGGAAATCACTGTTAAAATACCCACTAATAGTTTTTATCCCATGCCTTTGGAGTCGGGGTAAATTGACTTAAATTCTGAGTTCAAATCTTTAGAATTTCCTAACTTTATGTAAGTACTTGACCTCTCCCTTTAGAGAGATAGGGACAGATGTAGGTATTGAATATATGTGTGTATATACATATATACACAAACATAGACAGGACGCAGGTATTTTTAAAAGGTCTGTGTTGTCAGAAATGTGTAGATAATACATGAAAAAGTAACTAGCATAGAGCCTGAAATTTAGTATAAACCCAATAAGTATTATTTTAATCTGTTTAATCTCCAGGCCCTCATCATTTCTCTCCTCACACCCAAAGCAAAAGGACTTTCCAGAAAACATGGCCTAAACATGGATTCTTTCTGCAAAATTCTCAATTTTAAAGTCTTTTCCTTGATAGTTTTATATCTCATTCTATATATAGCACTATGTCTGAATATCAGGGTTGTCAAATATTAGCTTATTTGCATAGAGGATCATACATCCTAATTGTAACACACATACACATTCTTTATTAGGTGATAAATTCTGTAAATCAAATCAGCATATAAAACACCATCAAGTATTTTAAGAAATAAAGCAAAGAAAAAAAATCCAAGCAGTTCCTTGTGACCCATCTCTACATTGCAGTCTCATCCTTTGCCTCTCTGTGATATACTTATGCTTTAATCACATGAAATAAATTGTCCACTGTACTTTCCAGGATTTTTTTTTTAAATCTCCTGTTGCTGTTTCCTCTGTCTGAAATACTCCCCTCACCATTCCTCATTTGACTAATTATTATCACCTTCAAGACTCATTTCAGAAACAATCTCTCCCAGAAAAGTTTTCCAAACTCCAGTTGGATTAAATGTCCTTCTTGTTTATTCCAGAGTACCTTTTGTTTACTATTTATCATACAATTCTAAATGCATCTGTTTTTCCCTCTGTTTTCCTCTTTATATTCTTTAATATTGTCCCGATGCATTTTCCAGTACAGAAGAAGCCATTCAATAAATGTGTTGAATGAAATGAAATAGTTTTGTCTTATATATTCAGCACTCCAAAATAGAATACTAGAGATAAAGTGTCTTAAATAAATTAAAATGATAATAAAAAGAGCATTAAAAAGTTATCACTTATAAAAATATAGTAACATTTCACAAGAACCTACCATGAGCCAAATGTCATGCTAAGTACCTTATATTTTTCCATGTAACCATCAGAATAACCTCAGGACGTAAAACAATTTCCTTCCACTGTGAACATGAAGATAGTGAGGCATAAAGAAGTTAATTAAGTTTTCCAAGATTATACAGCTAAGGAAGTCCCACACTTCAAACTGGAACTCAGGTTTGTTGATCTTCAAATTTATGTTTTTGTTCCTACACTCTGGAATACAGAACTTTGTCTACATGCTATTTTATTTTGTATCCATTCTTAATTGAAAGTGGCCCAAGACAGCTAAACTAAATTTTATAGTAAAACCAAAAATATCCACTTCTATAGACAGGAGAAGACAACACAATATTTTACTCCAACTCATTTTTTTCACTTTATTTAAATTAGTACTTGTTCACTATAAACAGTAACCACATAGATATGCTGCACTAAAATTATTCAAAACAATGCTTTGTGGCACTACAATAAAATTCCTAAAAATACGATTAGCAACGTATTTTCTTAAACAAAATGTCCAGTTTTTAATATTGTAAAATGCTACTATCCTCCTCTCCTTAAAGTAGAATGTCAATTATTATGTTTGTTACAATGAATAACTTAGAGCAATAAGGCACTTAAAAGCAATGATGCACACATCTGTATGTTTCACTTTATTATTTCAATATTATCCTGTGTTTACATAATTTTTCATCACTATTCAAATGCATTAGCTGTCATATGCTCCCATGAAATTTTATATAACTATACCAACTCTAACAGTGTGTGTTAAAAATAAGTTCATGAGTTCACTAAACAGTAACCTGATACAAAAGGAAAAAATAAAAAAAATAAAAAAACAAACCAAGAACAGGGCAACAGGAAAGAAGCAACAACATGAGTTTAGTCACAAACATACATTATTTGCAAATATTTCATTAATTTGGGAACATTAAGAGTTTCCTGTATAGAGAACAAAAGTATAAAAATATTTTTAAAGGAACGTGTAATATTTAATTTCTAGACATATTAGTGAGCATTCACTGCTTTATATAATCGTAGATAGAAAATGATAAAATAGAAATGTCTGTAACTTCAGAAGTATCAAAACCTTGCTATGAAGAAAAGGAAAGTTGAAATGCTTTTGGTTATGTGTGCATATAACTCAGAGCTCTGACTGTACATTGAACACAGAGGTTTCTCTCATGGTAAAAGTATTCCAGGTCAATTCATCACCACTCAGTATCTTATACTAGGTACTCTATTTTGGGCTATATGAATTATTAAATTTAGCTATTTCTACGTGACAGCAGGTTGGTTTTTCTTTTTAAAATATTTAATCTTCATCTGTTTGTAATTCACATATTAATTGAACGTCCAAGTTAAGTAATTGGGGGGAAGGGAAAGAAGATAATCTTTTTATATTTCCTTCTGGTTGCTAAATTTTAAAAATATATTATCAACCTATAAAATATAAAATATATGGTTAAATAGAATATCAGAATTCATGCTATCATATATAATAATACTATAAAACAGAGTTTAAAATTTAATGTAATTTTAAAATAAAAAAATAAATTAGAGTTGATCCATAGTATGTAATTCTTAAGACTACTCCTAGGAAATTACATTAACATTTTACATAAGTCACTATGAAGATGAAAAATAAAGAAAAGATCCACTAGTATATTGATATTCAAATAATTCACTGATATTTATAGTCACTCACAGAAGCCTAAATTTTAAAAGATCAAAGATTTTTTAATAAATACATTTTTTTTTAAAGCAAGAATTATTGAGAGGACAGAAAAGTTCCCAGAGTGGGAGGGGACCTGAGGGGGTTGCCCAATAAATACATTTTTAAATGGCTGGTAAGAGCAAATCTGTGCAAACTTTCTTCAGGGCAGCAACACAATAAATATCAAAAGCTTAAATTCTTAATTTTTAACATTGAAAAATTCTTTCTGAGGAAATAATCACAACCATGTGTACAGAGTTACCTAAAAAGTTCTCTTCAGCTTTTAAAACATAAAAGAGCAATGAAAAATGAAAAAAAAAAAAAAAAAGTGTGAAGACCAACATCGGGGGACTGAGAAAGTTGTTTCCAAATATTTTTTTTAAATTGCACTGCTACATTTGTTGGTATAAATAAGAATTTCAGAAATAAAAATATGTTTAGGTCAGGAAATAAATACAAAATGTCATTATGAAATAGAATAGAAAGTATGACACCATTTTTGTAAAGATCACTATAGACACACACACACAGACATATACACTCACATGCATATCAAGAAGGTATTTACCAACCTGCAAAATGCTATTAGTGCAAAGTGGTAGTAATGGTTATTTCTAAGTCATGGAATTGCAAATAATATTTTCCTCATTTTTGCATATATGCACTTATTTTTTTCTGAAACAGATATATCACTGTAATAATAATGTAAGATTTTTCTATTAAATGTACAAAGCGAATGCCGTGTAAGAATTTCAGCTTTTTGTATTTATTGTATAATTGCCCAGAAGAAAGTTTGTACAGATTTACTCTCCTGCCAACCATTTAAAAATGTATTTGTTCTAAAAGTGAACATAGTAATCTATTTCTCTCCATTTGTATGGAGTAGTTGTCTGGGCAATGGAAAAATGTCAAACAACCTGAGTCCCGGTCTCTGCCACTGACTGGGAAATAACTTTTCTGAGTCTTAAATTTTTTTCTGTAAAATTACAGAATTATAGAAGTGCAAACATACATTGCCGTCCTTGTTCAATATTGTAACTGGAAAAGATGATCATTTTAAGAACTTACCCAACAAACAACCTTATGTATTAGAAACAGAGATAATATTAAAACATATTTAATAAGGTAATAACCAAAATGATCTGCAATCTCACCAGAGTGTGCTGAATTTAAATGTATTTATTTTTAAAATAACCTAAAGCCTATGGAGGTTTGCTGTTTTGTGACTGATGTTCTTTTGTGAATAGAATATGGATGAAACCCTAAAGTCTTGACTTCCTATACTGATTGAAATAATCAAATTATGAGGTCAGGGCCAAATATTCTTGGTCTTTGGCTTTGTACATATGCTTTCTGATCTCACTGTTGCACAAGGCCTGATAGGTGTCGAACAAATCAATGGCTAGTAGAATGTGTATATAAGTGCAATGAACTGAATTCCACTGAACTATGTTTGCATGACTTCCACAAATTCCGAAGTGAAATTACTCTTACTGTTACTCTAAGTAGAGATGACTCTAATTTTAGGGCCACATCCACTGCAAAAGTTTTCTATACTCTCTGCACATCTGTTCAGTCTTAGAATGAAATAAATATTTGTGAAATGCAGTAAGATATAAAATTACAAAATATTTTTAAATTGTCAACGAGAAGAAATTGAAAGGTCTTTGTTTTGGTGTCTTCTATAGCACGGGGCTTATTTTTTCTTTTGATATTAAGTATTTCAATGTTTACAATTAATGGCATATGTTAGGGAGCGTAGAGGACAAAGTGACCAAGATGATATTCCCTTATCTTGAGTTATAGAATTGCAAACATACCTTGTCATCATTGTCCAAAAACTGTGTTTGTAATGACTGCATCAACATGCTCCATCAGTAAAAATTTTTCAGTACAATGTTTAGCTAGCGGATGACAGACTAATAGAAAAATATACAGAATTCAGGAAAATGGCAAAAGACTATTTACTATATTCCCACCACACCACTACTATCAATGACTATCCCGAAGCTTAAGAGTACAAGGGTTATTTGCAATGTCTTGAGTGGTAAATTTGATGTAGTAAAAACAGTCCGTGTAAACTCCCCCTTGTTAGTATGAGAGTGACTGCAATCCAAGGTCAGTTCTTGCTTTCATTCTCCTCTTTCTTCTTCTCCCTCCAGCCATGGAAATCGAGCTCAGTTATTTCTGCATGGATGCAAGGTGAATGGGGCTGTCGCCTCGCCTTGCAGTGTTATTTATTACAGGTCACTGACATAATATAGCTATTTTTTTAAATGAAGAAAAAAAGTTATATAGCATTATCTCACTTACTTGAGTATTTGAAAGCAATGTGTGGAGTGTTATTTATTTATACAGAAATCTGCCAACTGAGAGGCATCATCTTGCTTTGAGGGACCTCCTGCTGGCAGACTGAGCAACCCTGTTATTACAAGAATTAAAACGCTGTATACTGAATGAAAGAAAACAATGCAATCCTACAAAGTAGAGCTGTGCTGATTTTCAATCTGCAAAAATACATTATTCCAATAGAGACAAAACTTAAAAAGAAAAAACTTCAAAATGTATCATTAATTGGGACTATCTAGTTAGTTTTTATTGTTCTCAGTTATATATTTAATCATATAGATAATTTAATTCATAGTTTCTAGTGAAAATAACACAAAATTATTTAATTTGATCATAAATCATTCTAAAACACCAATAATTTAATTGATAAGGAATTGATTTTGTAGATAAGTACAGTTCAGCTTGTAGTTTTCAAGGGACAGAGAGGGTCTGTGCAGGGAAAAATAATCTTAAAAAACACAATTCTAATAATTGTCTCTGATTTCAATCATAGGTATGAGAGCAATTCCTTCTTCTTCCATAATTCCCTCACTGCAAATTATATTCAAGAATGAATGTTACTTCATAGTGACAAATTATATAATTTGATCTCAGAATTTCCCAAGACCCACCTAAAAATCTTAGTAAATACAGGACATTTAGTAGTGTTTAATACACTATTAAATATACTTCAACATTTGCATACTTGTAAAAACTGCAGAGCATAACAAAATACATTAAAGGAATTGTCATGATGCATGAAAAAATCAAAATATTTGTGTCAAAAACAAAACCCACCTGGTTAGGAAGATGCCAAGGTATTTCATTTTTTGTGTGGCTATTGCAAATGGGGTTGTGCTTTTTGTTTGGGTTTCTGTTTGTTTATTGTTGGTGTATAGGATGTGACTGTCTTTTGCACATTTATTTTATACCCTGATACTTTGTCAAAGTCCTTTATCAGGGCAAGGAGGTTTTTGACAGATTCTCTTGGGTTTTCAAGGTATAGAATCATGTTGTCTACAAACAGGGATAACTTCACTTCCTCTTTTCCTGTTTGGATACCTCCGATTTGCTTCTTTTGTCTGAATGCTCTAGCCAGGATTTTCAATACTGTGTTGAACAGGAGGGGTGAGAGTAGATATCCTAGTCTTGTTCCAGCAGAAGATTAAAACAAGACCCCTACCTATCACCATATACAAAAATAAACTTTAAATGACTCAAAGACTTAAATGTAAAACCTCAAACTATAAGAACCTTAGAAAATGCAGGAGACACTCATATGGAAATTGAAACTGGCAACCAATCCCTGATCAAAACTCCAAGCACCCATGCCATAAGAGATAAGATAGTCAAGTGGGACCTTATCAAACTGACAAGCTTTTGCAAAGCCAAAGAAACCATCAAGAGAGTGGGGAGACAGCCCACAAACTGGGAAAAATATTTGCCAACTTATATCTGACACCGACCTAACATGTAGGATCTACAAGAAACTCAAATGCACCAAAAAGAAAAATAACAAACAGTTCCATTACAAAGTGGGCAGAAGGTATGAATAGTACTTCTCAAAAGAAGACATACAAGCAGCCGACAGATACATGAAGAAATGCTCAGCCTCACTAGTTATCAAAGAAATGCTAATTAAAATCATACTGCGCCAGGCTCGGTGGCTCAGCCTGTAATCCCGCGCCTTTGGGAGACTGAGGTGAGTGGATTGCCTGAGCCTGAGGGTTCGAGACCCGCCTGGGCAGCGAGACCTCATCTCTACAATAAATCAAAAAATCAGCCGGGTGTGGTAGCGTGTGCCTGTAATTCCGGCGACTCGGAAGGCTGAGGCGGAAGGATCGCCGGAGCCCAGCAGGCGAGGCTGCGGTGGCCGGGAGCGGCCACTGCACTCCAGTCTGGGTGACCGAGTGAGACTCCAACTCAAAAACAAAAACAAAACAAAAAAACAACAACAAAAAAAACCATACTGAGACACCATCTAACTCCAGTCAGGATGGCCATCATTAATAACTCAAAAACAACAGATGCTGGAGAGGACACCGAAAAAGGGAACACTTCTACACTGTTGATGGGAGTGTAAACTAATACAATCTCTGTGGAAAACAGTATGGTGATTCCTAAAAGATCTAAAAATCAACCTTCCATACGACCTCTCAATCCCCCTACCAGTAATATATCCAGAGGAACTCAAATCACTCTATGAAAAAGATACCTACCTGCACATGCATGTTTATTGCGGCATTATTGACAATAGCAAAAACACGGAACCAGCCATGGTCAAAAGATGACTGTATTAAAAAATGTGGTACATATGCACAATGGAATATTATGTGGCCATAAAGGACAAAATTATGAACTTTGCAGCAACTTGGATAGACTTAGAGTCTGTAATACTGAGTGATCGATTACAGAAATAAAGAACTGAGTACTATATGTTTTCACTCATAAGTGGACCTTGAACAATTATCATAATACTACAAGAAAGGGATTGGCAGTAGGGGGAAACTGCCAGGGGAGGGGGCACACCTCATCAACAAGGGTACCTGCATAATGAACATTTGTATAACTAACCCTGAGTTGTGTCCCACATCTTGACAATAAAAAAAATTTTTTTTAAAGTCATCTATGGTACTACAGCCCCACCAGGAACAATTGTGATCTTTTTTTGTGAAGAACAACTGTGGCAATCTACTTATACTTAAATCATTTCCAAATAATTCAGAAAATAGTGAGCCCAGTTGTTACATGCACTTGTTTAGAGTTGAAATCTAGGAAGAGGAGAGAATTGGCAACAAAGGGATAAGTCCTGTACTGAGGTAATATCAGCTAGCACAGCCTCTCTATCCAACATCTAACTCCTACTTGACAAACAGTGATTCTGAGGAGTAAGTGGGGGGCAAACGTTAGATCTTAGGATATGAAGAGTTGCACATTAGGCCATCATCATACAGATTTCTTTCACAAGTCGTGAGATGATTCCAAACAGGGATCACAGTCAAAAGGGACAGCTGTGCTGTCTGTCGTCTCCCATAAAGAGTTCTTTGGGACTACCACTGATGCCATCCTGTGTATCCTCAGAATCATATAGACTGGTGTTCTTAATCAAGATTTCTAATAGAGAAGAATAAAAAACTTATAAAACCTACACTGCCTTTCTAAACTCTTTGTCTCAAAGTGCAAATATAACCAAAGAAGCTTATTATCCTTCTTCTTAGAAATGGAATGCAGTATAGATCATTGAGCTCTAATTTTTTAAAAGTACAAGTTTTACTTTAAAATCTTATTACTATTAGAAAAGTAAGAAACATGATTTTAAAACTATGAGTTACAAGTTTCATATACTATAAGTATACTAAAATGCAATCAAATGATGCATACAAGTTCCCAACTCTTTTTCAATAACATATTGATGGCTATAGTAGTCTCAGTAATATTAAAGGTACTCATAAAATGATAAAGGGTAAATAAAATGGCTATTGGAAATTGGCCTCACCAAAATCTGAGGAAAAAGCATAAGTTACTTTAAGAAACAATAATTTTCTGCTTTTAAGCTATATTAATTTCTGATAGACATTTTTATAGACAACTCACTTTTGCATATTTGCAAAAACTAATTAAGAGTACAAAAATCTAGAACAATATTTGTGAAATTTTAGGAGTATTATAAGCAGCCAGTTCCTCCGAGAAATAAGACTCTGAATGTGACGTTTTTCCCTTGAGGATTCCAATCTCTATTAAACTAATGATAAATTAAAAACTAAATTCAGCCCTTCCTTTCCAGCCTCGGCCTCGGCCTCGGACTCTGTAGCCATCGCGATGTTGATGCCCAAGAAAAACCGGATTACCATCTATGAACTCCTTTTTAAGGAGGGCATGATGGTAGCCAAGAAGGACGTCCATATGCCTAAGCACCCAGAGCTGGTCGACAAGAATGTGCCCACCTTTCATGTCGTGAAAGTCATGCAGTCTCTCAAGTCTCGTGGCTACGTGAAGGAACAGTTTGCCTGGAGACATTTCTACTGGTACCTTACCAATGAGGGTATCCAGTATCTACGTGATTACCTCCACCTGCCCCCTGAGATTGTGCCAGCCACCCTGCGCCGCAGCTGTCCAGAGACTGGCAGACCTCAGCCCAAAGGTCTGGAGGGTGAAAGACCTGCAAGACTCACAAGAGGGGAAGCTGACAGAGACACCTCCAGATGAGTGCTGTGGCCCCTGGTGCTGACAAGAAAGCCGAGGCTGGGGCTGGGTCAGCAACTGAATTCCAGTTTAGAGGCGGATTTGGTCGTGGACATGGTCAACCACCTCAGTAAAACTGGAGAGGATTATTTTGTGTGGAATAAACTTGTAGCCAGAAAAAAAACAAAAACTAAATTCATTCAGAAAAAGTACAGGAACCTTTCCCTTTTGTCTTTCAGATTGAATATTAGTTACCACCATAGCAACATTATACAACTGAAACTTTGTGCCTTTGTTCTCCAAATTGCAAGGGCTACACTCAAATAATCATCAATGTTTAACAGAATCCTGCCCTGACAGAAATTAAAAGTTAAAAATCCAAACCCTACACAGAGATTAGAGCACAGATCAAATCATGACTGAAGGAAACTGGAGACACAATTAGAATCATGGCAAGCGTCTCCAAACATACCAATAGAAGAGAGGAAAACTATTTTGATATTAGGTGGTAGTGGTTGAGGCAACGTGTTAATTCATAAACAAATGAAACGGTATTCATAGAGCTTTAAATTTACAATGACGTGTTGTAAATTGAACAGTCCAAATTGGTAACAAAACTGATAGAAATTGCCTTTTTTAATGGAAAGACTCTCTAGGTTGGCTTTTAAGTAGGATATTGACTGGCAGTGAAAGATTAGTGCTGTTTTGTAAGAGCACAATGAATTGGTTCCTGATTCATAGATGCAATTAGAACCACTCAAGGGTGGAGGATAACAGAATCTAAAACACAAGCCAGCATAGAGTGAGATAGGGGGAAGGACAGACTGGCTGAACTACATGGAGGTCATTTCATTTCCACCAATCCAGCTTATCCTGTTCTACATCCCTGCTTCACTCATAAACTCAGCATATCATCTTTCTTTCCACTCAAACCTAGGATGTAAATTATTCTCACCACCCTCATCATAGAGTAGGATGAATCCAAATTACACAGCCAAGTACCTGGTGAAGGGTTACTATAGTAACAATTGTCGTCATTTATGGAGTGCGTTCACAAAGTCCAATCGACTTATAATATCTTCATTTCAAAATATATCAGGAAACTAAAAATGGAACTACTGTGTGATCCAGTAATTCCACAGCTGGGTATTTAGCCAAAGGAAAGGAAATCAGTATGCTGAAGACATACCTGCACCCCGAGGTCTGTTGTAGCACTATTCACAATAGACGGATATGGAGTCACTCTAAATACCCGTCAACAGATGAATGAATAAAGAAAATGTGGGATATTTACACAATGAAATACTATTCAGTCATTAAAAAGGACAAAATCTTGTCATTCAGGCAACATGAATGAGTCCCAGGCAACATTATATTAAGTGAAATAGGTCAGGCACAGAAAGATAAATACTCATGTATGGGGGGAGCTCAAAAAATTGAGCTCATGAAAGCAGAGAGTGGAACTGTGGTTATTATAGGCCAGAAAGGATGGGGGCAGGGGAGTATAGAGAGAGGTTGGTTAAGGGATACAAAATTATAGTTAGATAGGAGAAATAAGTTGTACAGTAGGGTAAATATGGTTAACAGCAACTTATTGTGTATTTTCAAAAAGCTAGAAGAGAGAATTCTGAGTGTTCACACACAAGGAAATGATAAACGTTTGAGAAAACGGTCATGCTAATTACCCTGATAGTTACACATTGTACACATGTATTGAAATATCCCACATATGCATGGATATCTGTAGCCCAGAAATATGTACTATTATTATGTGTTAATTAAAAATAAAAGGAAAAAATATATCAGAAGATCCTAATTGGATAAACATGAACTTAAACATCTTTGTATTCAAACATGTAGTTAATAGTTTTTGTCTTCTAAACTGACGGTCAACTATTGATTATAAAAAATGTCATCATAATGACATATAATAAAATCAGTGGTATTGACTTGAATTATAGCTTAATATTGCAATGAATAGGTTTGCAGTTAAGTAAAAAGTGTAGTTACAGCTACATGATATCCTGATTCCAGCCAAGGTCAATGCCTGCATCTAAAGCACATTTAAAATTTAAGAAGCCATCTGAATGTGAAAATTATTTTGTCAGGCTACTAATCACACATCTAAAATTTTTAGTAATTCAACTGATACACTGAAAGGCTTTTATGTAAGGGTATAGCTCCTGGTGTGTCCCAGAAACCCCGATAGAAATATAATCACACATTCCCGCTGCCCATATTGTTTTGGAGCACCACCTGTCAGCTGAATAAGATAATGACATGCGGTAGAGCCTGTGACACAATTTCTACTTACCTCTCAGTTTAAAGACAACAGCTTAAAAAATTTTTTTTTTTTTTTTTTTTTTTTTTGCCGATATGAGCAATTCACAGCATCCTTAAAATTTTCCACATTGGTATGTAGGAGAAATAACTTGTTTTTAAAAAAATCTAACTCACTGGCTGTAGGGAGTTGGAGGTTGTTGCAAAAAAATCAGTAATTCACTTTAGAAGAGCAGAAATCACCCTTCCCATTAGTCATATGTCTAAGCATGTAAGGTTTTGAGGTGCACCAATATTAATTGGTAAGTGGGTGCTATTGGCATAGCTCTGTGGATTAAAAACTTTATGACGTAATCACAGTCTTTACCTGTGATTATCAAAATAAGTGTGTAATATAGAGAAATATTTAATATAGAGAAAGTATTTAATAATCACTATAATTTACTACCTTCTACGTGGCAAATTGTGTTCAGAATTTGTACATAGATCTTGAGGATTCTGCTCTAGCAGGCAGAAATTTTTCCAAAAATACATTCAGTCATACATTATATTAGTTGTGTCCTATCTTGAAAAGTTTAAATGCCTATAAAATGTAACATAAAAAGTTATCTCATGAATTTGATTAAAAACCATTTTCTCTTGAAGGCACTTTAAAAAACAATAAGGATGAAAGGACAGAGGATTTGAGTTTGCCAGGTAAACATAAATCTTTGGAACAAAACTGTCTCCCTAAGCTCTTTTTTTTAATACCAAAACTATAAAAACAGAATATGAAGGAAAAATGATTTGAGAAAACTGCCCCTCAGAGGGAGCCAAATTCTTCCCTAAAGAGTCTACTTATAGTGCTCGCACCAGTCCATGTATACAATGATTCTGCAGGCCATTATCGTATCGCCTGTTTATATACATAAGACACCCAAAACTTAAGTCCAAATTGGGAAATCCATAGTCTTCTCATATTTTACATTTTGTAACTTGAAATCTATGATGCTTTTTTTTTGCTTTTGTCTGTCTTACTCCTATACCACTATTACGACTATTATACATCTAATATAAATAATATTTATTGAGCAGTAATTGTATGCCTGGTGTTGTTATACATGTATTGTCTCATTTAATCCTCATAACCATTAGGTTGAGATTAGTGTTAGATTCCCTTTTAGATGAAACAATTGAAGTTTAAAAATATTAAGTAATTTACCAATAGTCACATTATTGGGATTCAAACATGGATTATTTAATTCTCAATGCCTCTATTTTACCTCCAATTTGCCCTCTGCAGTATTTTACTTTACATTATCAATTTTAAAACATGACCGGAATGGTTAATCTATTTGGGGTGCTATAAATGCACTGAAACTATAATGTGAAAACAGAAGAGTGGCATGTTTTTTAATATACTTAATCCTGTTTCCAAGTTTGGTATATTCACAACTATAACTGCTTATTGATAATAATTGTGAACATCAATCAAATAATGGTTAATGACCTAAACTAGTTAACAAATTCATCTATGTTACAGCATACTTAGGGGTTTTAGCTTATTTTAATATATAACATATTGATATTTGAACTATGTGAAACTAATAGTCAGGAGCCCAGGCATCACTGGTCAGCTACCTGCACAGGTCTATGCCATTTGGCAAGTCATTAAATTTCTTTAAGCTTGTTCCTTGTCTGTAAAATAAAGACAACAGTGTCCATGTTGTCAAGATCAGGTGAGATATCGTACAAGAAGTATTTAGCAGACTTCCTGACATGTAGACCTTTCATAAATATCAGATATGATCTCTTGGCTTTTTACCAACAAAGAGTTAATCTGTGGTTTATGAAAGTTCATACCAATTAAGATAAGAAAAGCACATTAAATTGTGAAAAGAGATAAGTAAGTTGAATAACTTGAGTTGGAGACACTGTGGCCTACCCAAGCAGAGATATCTAGCAAGGTGTGTGGACACAGAAAGGATTAGAGCTCTCTGGAGAGGTAAGCACTCAGAACGTTCTCCACAGAGGTGAGACAAGGGAGGGCAACTAGAAACTAAGACAAAAAGATAATGAAAAGGACCACGGCCAGAGAAAAGTTTGGGACAGACTTATTTTTTTTGTTGAGTGGGTTATCTTCACTCATTGCCCCTTGAAAGATAGACAACTAAAATCTGACTATACACTCAACAAGAACCAAATGGGTTGTTAGAATATTGCTCCTGTGGAAAAGTGAGTGCAATATTTTGGCCAGTTACATAATTCAGAGCTTCAGTGTTCTTATCTACGAAAGAGGGTTAATACCATTTACCATGCAGGCTTTAGAAGGCACTGGAGGTAATGCATAGAGATACCAGCACAATCTTAGAGCTTGGTGTACAGGAAGCATTAAAATGAACACACACAGTAGACAGTGAGGAAAGGCAACAGCTCAGAAAGACTAAGGCAGATGATCACAGAAACGCAGGCTTCATGCAGGGAAACCTCAAACAGCGTTAAAATAATAGCCACAGATGAAAAATGCAAAACATTGTAGCTAGAGCACGTGTTCCAGGAGAGGTCCAGAAGTGATAGTAAAAGAGATAGAAAAGTTAAAGACCTTAAAAGTATTTCCAAAGAAGACTAAGAAATGTCTACCTCCTGTGTCAATAAGTCCGGCATGCATACCTTTATCTTTTTATCTCCTTGTGACTTTCAATTCCCTTTGTAAAAAAATGCTTTTCTTGTGCTGTTATTTCTCAACACTTTACCCTCCATCCACAACTGCAGGGTTAGTTTTCTGACTTCCTGCTGCACTTAACTACGTCCCCACCTTCTCATCTATTTCTCCATCCAGTCTAGCCAGTCCTAGTATAATAAGTACTTGCTGGTATAAACTCGGGAGCACAGTGAAATACATTTCAAGTTTGCACACTTATATTCTGCATTATGTTTTTTTTTAAATTGAGAATAATTAATGATTGTATATTGGATCAGAGTGTGAATATCTAATATAAAGACTGTTGAGGAAAACAGCAAAATATTTGACATTTTAAAAGGACACTTTTTAAAAATACTTCATAAGTCTACTCATCTATGAAGAGCAGGTAGAGGAGTGAGAAGAAGATGGGTAAGAATCCTCGCCATAGAGATGCGGGGTTGGGTTTCACATCTCGTGATTTTTAGATGCTGGGAAAGGATATTTGGCCATGGTGTGCTTGTGACTGATCCTCAGAAATTTCTGAACCCAGTCCCCACCCCATCACTGCTGATCAGTTGTTCCTCAGCTGCTTCATTCATTCCTTAAGTCACAAAGGAGGTTAGATCAGAGCTTACCACCCCACACATGAAGGAGCTCATTACCTCCCTGGAGAGATCATTCCAACTCTGGAAAGCTCTAACTATGAGAAACTCCTTGATGATGTTTAACTGAAATCTGATGCCTTACAATTTCAAACAGCTGTTAATGTTTCTGTTCTCCAAGGCTACACAGAACAGTGCTAATCTTTCTTCTATGTAAACGCCCTCCAACTACTGAAGACTGTTATCATGTCCCCTTCCCAGGACTCCTCTCTTCTATGCCCAGATCTCCTTATTTCTTTAATCATTCTTCAAATGAAATGGTACGCCATTATTCTGGTGTAATACCAAGACATTAAAAACCATGTGTCCAAATCTAAGTTACCAAAAGTATCATAATTAAGCTGATGCTTACATTTTCTACCACAATGTTATATTTTAACTTTTTTGTTTGTTTTTGAGTCAGGGTCTCACTTTGTCACCTAGACTAGAGAACAGTGGCACAACTACGGCTTACTACAGCCTCGACCCCCTGGATTTAGTTGATCCTTCCACCTCAGCCTCCTGAGTAGCTGAGACTACAGGCATATGCCACTACGCCCAGTTCATTTTTTGGTTTTTTTTTGGTAGAGATGAGTTCTCACTACGTTGCCCAGTCTGGTCTTGAATTCCTGGGCTCAAGTGATCTTCCCACCTTGGCCTCCCAAAGTGCTGGGATACAGGCATGAGTCACCATACCTGGCGTATATTTTAACTTTATAAAAACAAGTTTTACTGATAACAACTTCAATTACATACAAAAACTCTACTCCCTTATATCTCACCTCATACCATGCCTTTATGTTATCAATGTCACAAATATCATTTTTATATATTGTGTTCCCATTGCTGTAGATTTATAATTATAATTTTTCTCATTTTGTTTTTTAAATCATGTGAAGGAATAAAAAGTGGAGCTATGAACTAAAAAAAAGTTTTAAATTGAATTTTTTTTTTCTTCTCTTTTCATCTGCCACAGATGAAAAGAGTAGGTGTATGACCTCAAGGGAAAGTCCCATATCTAAGACACACACCTGTGCCAGCTAATACCTTGACAGATAACTATTCATTCTGATTAATACTATGAGCATGTAATATGGTTATTACCACATAAATGATGGTCATCACAAATTCAAACTGTTGCATCCAGCAGTCCAATTTGTAGACAAAAAATGACACATCAGCACCCATACTCACTCCCAGGAGTATTTAAGGCATCTGCTTTATCTGGGTCCGTTTGCCTAGGTTTTTCTCCTATACTATTTCAATCTGTGCGCCAGTGCATCCTGTCTATTGTGCTTAAGTGACTTCTCTTTAACTTTAACTCATAAAACAGGCATCTAGGCTGTGATACACTTCACTCGGAAACATACGTTCTTCAAACTAATACTTAACCGTGGTAGTTACTATGACAAGGTTCATATTTCTATCATTTTAAAACACTAATGGCAAAATTTTTATTGTGTGCAGTGGTAATATTCAAAGTGTTTTGTGACTGTAATGACAAAGACTCATTAGAATGGGTCAAAGCATTTGCCAGAAAAGAGATCTGAAGGTCCATGATTGTGCCAGGTTTTACTTTCCAGTTGTTTGGTTGGGGTAAGTCAGAGGAAGGGATTCCAGAGAAAGGACTTGGGAAATCCATTCAGGTAAGAATGTATTTCAATATTTTAACAACCAGTACAATCCTACAGAACATACTACTTGAATATTAGTCCTGGTATGGAATATACTTTGGTCATTACACCCTACACAAGGGTTTACAGGAGTGTGAAAATGTCAAACAAAAGTCTCCACAGTCCTAATAGAAATAAAAAATAAACAGTAAAGCGTTTTTTGTTTCCTTCATATATTTGAGTAGAAAGCATTGGAAAGCATTTGATCTTGACTCGGTTCAAAATCAAATAAAGTCTTCATGTGCTATATCAGGACATACACAATTATTACAAACCTTAATCAAGAGAGAAGCTATCTGAAAAAATTAACCTTGAAATAACCACTGGAAATATAATGAGATGAACAATTCATGAATGTGAGAATTATTCTCTATAGTGAGTGTGATTATGGAGAATGTAGTCTTCAGCCATGACAAAACTCTAACTGATATATAAATAACATTACAACTCTGAATACCCTACAATGTACTGTGCTAGAAAAGATTGTTAGAAATGTGTCTTGAGATATTCCTAAACATGAATATTATTTTAAAAATTCCTGGCTTTCTCTAGAATCACATTTCCATTCAGTGTTACATGTTTTGTGACCATTTTCTCATACAAGTTAGAATCATTAAGAAATTTCGCTGAAGTTTATTCTGTTGGATGATAGCACTTTTTCACAAAGACTAAGGCTTGGGATTGTGTTTATTTGTTTTGTTTTAAGCCACTTCATGACTATCATAAGCGGAGTCTATTCTGCTGGCTAATATATTAATAGCAACCGAGTGACTGTTTTCAGAATATGAGTCTAACCATTTACCAGATTCACATCAGAAAATTATCATAAAATAATGGGATTTCTGACTCACTCACAAGTAGTAAAAATCTTGAATACCCAAAGTCCACTATATATGTCCTTGAAACAAAGATATTTTTGATATTTTGACATACGGGTGTTTTATTTTCTACAGATCTGGAACAATTGAACTGTTTTTAGTTTTCCTTTGTTTTCTCATTAATAAATCTGCCTTCATAGTGCTCATCCTACCAGTAAAAAATATGTTTCTTAAATAAATTTATTTTTATACTGCCTATAAATATTGAGTGAAAGCTGTTAAACTGTAGGAGACAAACTTCATCTGTACCTTTCAGAGAGTGACTGAGTCAGTTTGTAGGAGTAAAATAGCATGTATCAGATCTAAATTTGCTAAACAAAATTAGCTGCATGCCATTCTGTTTGTCTTATCTTTTTCTCTGGCTCATGGTGTGCTAATTCTGGCCACAAGCAATATAGTAAGCACAGAAAAAAATAACGAATGCCCCTTTCACCAACAATTGCATAAAATGTTTTGACTATTTTAATTTATCTTGAAGCTTTTTATATTTTCAATTTTCATCCTGTACTTAAAAGAAATAAAAGAGAAAGGCCACTAAAGAATTATATCTGAATACCAATCACTTCAGTTTCCATTAATCCCAAGTACATTTTTAGAGGTTTCAATATATCACCAGGGACAATGGGCTGCTAAATTTGAAGTTAACAACTGGGAAATATTATTAACTGTTTAGCTGATATTTTTACATAGTAAAAGTGTGACTTGAAATACTAATCCTTGTATTGTTTCTTAAATATGTTAGCATATTAGTTAAAAACATTACCAAAGATCTGTACTCCCTGATTGTTGATTTTGATTTAAATGCATTGTTTCATTCACTGATATAATATTTATTGTAGTTTAAATGAATCCATTTAACCTAGTCTGAGGGTAAAAGTCAAACAGACTTTTATTTCTGCTAAATAACAAATTTTTAAAAATCCAGAGCTATATTTCAAGGGGTAGAACCTTAACAATGTAGCTTTTATATACCAAAACTGGCAAAGTTCCCTTAAATTATATCAAACCATCATAAACTACAGGATTGTATAAGTATAAATGACCCATTTTAAAAATATGATGACAAGAAAATAGATACATACCTGGATTAAGCCTGCTCATATTTAGAGAGAAAAATATTCTGAAAATTATCTCCATATAATACACTATTTCATCCAAAGACATAGTAAAGTGCTTTACCGTGTAATTTCACATCGCATAACAATTTTCGTCTCAAAGCAATGCATTCTTCCACATTAAAATGGACACTAACTGCATGCCCTAGTGGGGGAAAAACCCAAGAAATTGTATAATGACACCCCAAATTTATAGTTAAAAGAAGGGCAATATTACTTTGTAAAGTGCATAATTTTTAACCATAGGTAGATGTACCATAAAGTCTTTTAAAAGGCTGTAGTTTCAGAACCCCTCTATTGCATTATGTGCTTTCCAAGGCCTTGTACCTAATTTGTATTTCTATATTGTTTTTAAAGAGGTTCCATAAAGTATATAAATGCAGACTCTCAAATCTTGCATAGCCCTGATTCAAAGTTTTCTCAAGAAAACAAGGCGTCTACAATGGTTTCCTCAACATACATGGTACAAAGAAATTTGGAGAATACAACAGCGGGAAATACAGGGTACTGTGACCTGAAACAGGACTACTCAACTGATAGGTTACTTAGTCAATTTTCTTCATGTGGCTATAGGAAAAGCCGAAAGAACCACCAATGAAAGCAAAAGGGTCTAGCATGCTAAGTATCACTTTCTTGCATGGTGGGCAGGTAGAGCAGAGGAGATGTGCCTTGGAGAGCGATCATTAGCTCTGTCACTGGTAGGAAGGCATGTGAGAGGTTGAGAAGCAGGAGGCAGAGCCAGCTGGCTCTCAGGAGAGGGCAGTCATGTAACTGTACCAGACCAATGCACCAGTCAGGCTTCACCCGCACACTACTTTATATTTCGATTTCCTCATCTACTCGTAGAAACAATAATCCCTAGGCCAAACTTTCTTCTCATGGATTCTTAAAGTAAAAAAGAGTTCTAACAGAATTTCAGACCAAGTTTCTAAAGTCTCCAGCTCCTATCTTCTCATTAATAGAGCACTTGACAGACTGTTAGGTGATTTTAAAAGTTGCATGAACTCTTTTAGGCAATGATAAATTAAGGTACAATTAGTGCACCCTAGTGGTCTAGAAAATTTGACAGTTTCCTAGAATCTGGTAACCACAGAAGAAATGTCTAGAAGAGCTTTTTCCCGGATAGGTTCTGACTCTATAAATACTAGAATCATTTCACCAATTTTCAGAATGCAGAGTGAATCATCCAAAAGAGCAGCTAAAAGAGTCCCCATCACCTCTCAGTTCAGTTATACTGTGAGTGCTTTTTTTATGGGATCCTTTTTAAATGGTAAGTATAATATGTCTAGCTGTCTATTTTAAGAGACTGAAAACTCTTATTTATAACAAAGTCATATTATCACATATATCTACGAATAGAAAATGCCAGATTCTGTCTGGAGCCCTTTTTTTTGAAAATGAATACTGACGAACATTTCTCTGGAGGCAAATATTCCTCCAAGAGTTAGCAAAATCACTTAATAACTTTTTATATTGTGTTTTATTAGACTTGTCTATGCTTCATTAAAAATAAAGGAAAAGTTGGCATCTTGAGTTTCTTACATCTTCTCCTCAGCTGCTAACATGGTCCTGGAATACACTGCAGTGCCAGTATATGTGTATTGCTTAAAATTTTTGATGAAAATTTTTAAATGCGAGCTAAGTAAGAAATAGCATATAATGACCATATAATACAAAAATACTAAACTATAAAATAGTTACATGTCTAAGCATGGAATTCACATATATTTAACTTGCCAACAGACACACTTTGCACAATATTATGAGAAGACTCTAAAATATGGGCACAGGGACAAATGAGATCGTCTTGGAAACACTCCAGCGAGATAGTCTTGGAAACACTCCATTTGAAGAAATACCCTAGGAAGCCGAAACTCAAGAAAGCAACCAAAGAACTCACCGGGGTAAACGTGCCTAATATGTATTATTAAGAATTCTATAATTATGTTTTTACAACAGCTTACTTTGTGCACTATATGGTTTAATTATATATAAAAAAAAAAAACCACCCGTTTGTGAATGAGTTTAAGCTTGCTCCAGCAAATGTGTATTATTCTTTCATTTAAAAAATATTTTGAAAGCACTTACTACGTAAGTGGCATCACATCAGTCTCTGCAGGGGATAAAAACCCTGGTTGCTTAAAAAGTTAAAAAGATAGCTTGGTTTCCATGAAATGCCAGATAAGTGATATTGATAAGGACCCGTAGGCTAGAGCGGTTAGTAAAGGAATATGCAATGAAGAGGTATAGTTGAAAGCAAAGCATACAAGGTTAAAAAGTTTGGTCAGGCAGAGGCACCGAATTCAAACCAAGAATTTCAGGGAAAGGGGTCAGAAAAGGTAAAGACAACGAACACGGCATAGTCACGGAAGACAGCCTGGTTTGTCTACAGAATACATGTTAAGAAACTCTATGGTAGATTTAAAAAGAAATTGAAGTCTATTTTAGCTGGCTTTTAACTTTACAATGGATGGCCCACTAAAGGTTTCGGGGTTAAAAACTAAGATAATAAAGGCATAGAATATTAGAAATGGTCATCTGACAGTGACAATGAGGAGTTCCTGGAGGTATGAGGACGTGGAACAAGGAGATATGTGGAGAAGATCTTACAATAGCCCTGTTCTGAGTTTGTCTGTTTGTTTTGAGTTTTGAGTTGGAGTCTCACTCTGTTGCCCAGGCTGGAGTGCTGTGGCACACACATGGCCACCTCAGCTTTGACGCACTGGGCTCACGTGATCTTTCTGCCTCTGTCATCCAAGTAGCTGGAACTACAGGCCCGCGCTACCACGCCCAGCTACATTTTTTGATTTATTATGGAGACGAGGTCTCGTCTATTTGCCCAGACTGTTTTCGAACCCATGGGTTCAGGTACTCCTCTCGCCTCGGCCTCCCAAAGCACTGGGATTACAGCTTTAAGCCACGGCGCCCCGCCTCTGTCCTGAATCTAAGGACCAGCTGATATTTATAAAAGTCTTGAGGAATAGATTTTAATGTGCCATGCAGTCAACTATCCTTAAAAACAAACGCATTTAATCGCTCTAGCTCTAGACGTAATGACCAGACAAAAGAAATTTCTGAAAATGACGGTAGGTGCCTAAAAGAAATATTACTCTGTTTATTTTTATTTGGATTTCATGAGTTCCTATAGAAAGAAACTTAGAATTCTTAAGCCCATAGGAAATAATGACAGAGAAAGAGTTTAGTAAAATACGAGTTTGGCTAGAGCAAAATAGTCACTGTCAACTATGACCTCTATCAGGCATCTCTCTGATAGGGACTCATCCTGAAATAGAAGGCTGTACGACTTAACTGCTGAAACCACAGCTATCCTAGATATAGTCACAGAGCCTGGAGGATCTCTTATCAATCTTTTTCCAGTCCTAACCAGCCATGAGATAACCCCAGCAGAGGACAGAAGATCAGCAGATGTATTTTTTGAAAGCAAGTTTACAATCACCGCTTGTATCAAAAGGCTTAACACTTGAATATCTACCTATACCAGCTGCATATGGGACCAGGCATAAGAAAAGGTCATCAGAGTAGTAAAGATTTAGCAGGTAAAACTGGTTGTTTATGTCTGATCCTTTTGGAAAACAAAAGAGTATTTATCATGCCATTCATTTCTTCTCTTTAAATACCTTAAACTATGTTCCAAAGGAAATGTAGTATAAATCTTCACGCAGTATTGATTCCTTTTACTTCAACTCACAGAATTCTGACATTGAGTCTTGCAAATTCTTATGGGTGTTTTAGTATGCTTCAGTAACCTCTACCATATTGGAAATAATGTGATTAATAGTAATGATCCTGAGCTACTTCTCAAAAGAAAGGTTTAATTATATTGCACGGGAAGTCTCATGGTGTCTGTGTTAATCTTTTACGGGGGTCCACTTTCATCTCAATTACTAACAGGAAGTGACTCTTCCTGCCAAAACAAGTTTCAAACCTCTATTCTAGGGGTTTGAACTAGGACTAGGGCCCATGAGAACGCTGATCATGCCCGAAAAAGCACAGGAGCTTGAGGGAACTTGGCCACAACCAGAGAGAGGTAAGGTTAGATCGACAATATTGCAAAGTCACAAGATCCAGAGGTAGCATCTTGCAGAAGTCAACTAGAAAGAGGCAACTGTGCCATAGACATATGCATTTGTAAGTCTTAGTATTTAAAGATTTGTTTAAGCATTTGTTCAAAGAACATAATTATGTCTTAGTAGGGGTCAGATGAAAGGATAGGGCCCAACAAAGACAGAACTGATAAAGAACTTTAGGTAAGAAAATAGGCCTGGAAGAATCTTAAGTATTCCCATGGATTTACCAATTAAGGGCTTCCGTCACGAATTGGTGAGAAGGAAACCAGTGAATATCCTTTACAAACAATTTTGTTTAAGGATGCATATTAATTATTAGGGAATGAAAAAAATAATCATTCTTTATTCATTGGACATTTTCACAAAGTCTCAGGTAAAATAAACTCTTGAAAGTGCTGTTACATGCATATACTAAGGTAAGTTACTCCTATGTGACCTTTAGGAAATTCAAAATTCAATGTCCCCACAGAATTATGGTTATGCCTAATCAGGCAAACAGATCCTCTTACAGAACTATGTCTTAACAAAATTGCTTTACTTACTTAATCTTCGTGTGCCATAGGTTATAAATGAAATCAATGATTATTTCCTAAATGTAAAAATGATCACGAGAATCCTAAGGTCTTTCCCTTGAAAGAAGCAACGCAGTATGATAATTAGGACTGTGGATCCAATCCATTTGCCTTCATTTCAATTTTACAATCCTCTTTTAAAGCAACATAACCTTTTATTTGTTTATTCTTATTTTAGGTGTCTGTAACTTTTCAAAGACTACAGAAAATGTCAGTGGTATACATGTGATTGTACAGAAGCTGCCACCAAACTGTATCCCCTAACTTTCTTGTGCTCTCAGTGTCCTCACTTAAAAAATGAGATGAATGGACTAGATCAGTAGGTTCTGTTGCTAAATTTCTGTGATCTCAGTGCAAGAGAGTAGAGGCAACAGTGAAAGGAAAGTAGGAGAGTGTCAAAGGCTGGGGACCTCAAAGCTGGCTTCTCCCTGAAGCTTTAGGAAATCATTTCTCTTCGAGACCCGTCCGGGCAGCGAGACCTCATCTCTACAATAAATCAAAAAATCAGCTGGGCGTGGTAGCGCATGCCTGTAATTCTGGCTACTTGGAAGGCTGAGGCGGAAGGATTGCTGGAACCCAGCAGGTCGAGGCTGTGGTGACCGGGAGGGGCCACTGCACTCTAGTCTGGCGACAGAGTGAGACTCCAACTCAAAAAAAAAAAAAAGAAAACATTTCTCCTTTTACCCTTTTACCTATTTTAGATTCCAGGGCAATATCTATGAATGGACTTTAAAAAAAAAAAAAAATAGGTCCAATGACAAAAATAATTGACAGCCAATGAATTTTTTTCTAAAAAATCTAAATTCTTTTTCTATTTAACTGAATCATTAAAAAGCTTTCAAGAGGTGAATAGCTTAGGCATGACTTTAAGCTACACTATGAGAGATGAGGATATTGAGAAAGAAGCAAATAGCCAGATCCAAGATCACATAACAAAAGACTGTACGACCAGAACCTAAGTCTCCTGACTTTTATTTTAGTGTTTTGTTTGCTAGCACCACACAACAGCATGGCTGCTGCTGCACTACCCGCAGCTCAGGCATACACCATTCCTACTGAAGTCTAGGCAGCTGCTGCCCCCTGGAGTTGTGCAAAGTGACGGGCCTGAGGAGCAATCGCTTAATCACAATGAAAATGACTATAAAACAATTACTACATGCCACATAACCTCGTCAGAATTAGATCCCAAAACATTCCCACATTTCAACTCTATATTGTAAAAGGGAGGCCGCTCTCTTGTCTTTTGAAAAATCTGTACAAAAAGCACTTGCCGAAGTATCAAATGTGAAAACAATAAAGTGGCTTTAAAGCTTAGATTAAAGCATTGGAAAATAGGTTGATTTATTTAATAAACATTCCAGAATTACCAACAACTCAGGAAAAAAACCCCAGCATATCATGAAATCTAGAGAGGTCATAGAGCAATTCTGAAAAGTAATATTTTGGGGAAATGGTCTTCAAATACAAATGCCTTAGAGTCAAAAACCTCTTTATTTCATTAGGACAAGTGTTCTTCTGACAGAGATGGTTTGCTAAAAAGTTTGTGTTATGTTTATTAACATGAGTGTACGTGTTTTAAACGGCATGTGCATGCAAATTACATCTACCAAGACAATTAACTTGCTACTGGAATGTATCTCAATATCTCAGAAGACTTTAAACATCATTTTCCAGAATACTGCTGTGCAGTGGGGAAATAGAGAGTATACTACTCGTACTTATCCCTAGGCAGACAAGCCAAGTCACAAAGAGATGCAATGGGAACTTTCCCCAGAATTAGTAGAAATCCTGATTTAAACTAAGTGGCTATGTTCTGTGTTCCCCTTGACTGCAAAATAGGCAGTTAAAGTTTCCTTAAAATTATGTATAAGACATACAGTTTCAGGAAACAATGGCCTAGAATTTTTATATTTTTGTTTTAAAAAAGGAAAACCAAGGGATCATTTTTCATTATAAACTGAAAACCCTGGTCAATAGTCATATTTGAAATCATGAAAAGTAAGGTTTTACTCTGGCCAATATTTGTAATACTACGGAAAATGACTATTAGATAAAAGATGTAGTTTGGTTCCATATGGTGAAATGTGACATAATAGAATATCTCTAAAATGATGTAACCTGGATAAAAGTTAATATGATTAAATTCTATCTTGCATGGCATACTCAGTCGATCACTGTAAAAGATAACAGTAGAATATGCTTGACAATTTTTGTAGAACAGCTGTAGGCTTGAACCTGCATAAGGTAATTTCAATGTAAATATTAACATCTCTATACAGCAGTAGCTCTCAAAATGGGTGAAATTAAGCAGAGCAAGTACCAACAAGTTTGCAGGTAACAGAAACACCTTTGTGGTTATTTGCTTCATTTATGTTTTAGGTACTTAACAAATTATACATGGATATCATATAATATAAAGCTAAAACTTATGACTATTTTAAAAATGCATGTTAACTTTTCATAATAACTAGATTGACATAATACAAAAATGACACCACTTTGAAGGATCCCAATGTTTAAGGCATCCTAATTCAATTTATTGTCTAAAATGTACACCATACATAGCCATTAATCTCAAGGTGGCTCTAATCACCAAGCTTCAGAGGCTACTTAGAAGGAGCACAATTCCTTGCATCACTAGCATTTTTTAAATGGCAGTAGTCCACCTTTCTTCCTTGGTCAAGAGGGGAAAAGAAGGAGAGGAAAAGGGTAAGAGAGACATCTCTGTGGAAAGATTTGGCCTTGGAGTCAGGGCTTTTGAGATGTGCTAGTGATCTTGGATCGATGCCTTTTTATTTTCTTTCAGGAATAAATCTGAGCTATGGAATGGCTAGCGATTGTCCGGCCAACCAGCCATATCAGATTTATCAGAAAGAAAGAATGAAAACTGGCTCAGAGGTCTCCTGCAGTGACTGAGTGGCAGGTTGCTGGGAGAGACACACACACAAAGAATATACTTGGTGGTGGAGAGGAAAATATATATTTATATGGGTAAGCTCAATGAATAATAAGATGTAAAGAAAGAATCTATAGCAATGAAAAGGATGAAGGCATTAGACAGATGATAAATAGTACTTCTTTTTAAGAACCAAAGGGATGAAAGCTCATGAATACTAAATATTTTAATCCACTTTTAGGAGGAAATATGATTTTTCATCAAATGAATAAAAAGGCTAAAAATCAGCCAATGCAAACTTATTACATTCAGGTTAGAATTTTAAAAAATACATAAATCTTTCCCAAAGTGCATGCCCTGGTAAATATTCTAATGCCATTTCTTAATTAAGACACATTTTTCCAGTGACTAAATGAAAATATATATAAAACAGCAAGTACCTTGATTTTCAAAAAATTTTACTCTCTGTGCATGCATGATTAAAATAAACAGTTGAGTTTAAGAAGGAAAAAAAAGGAATAATGACATATTATTTCCTCACAACAGTACATAGCTATAGTTTTTTCAGGTGATTTGCAGTTATAGTAACAGTTATTAATTTATTTAGAAGCATTCTGAAAAAAATACCTTCTAACAGAGCTCCCCCCCTTTTCTTTTACATATATTCAAAATTTCAAAATTAAAAGGAAACAGTGTACTCATGGATGTGCTTACAGAAAATACTGTAAGAAAGAGAATCGACGCTTTTTTGAAGATATACTTAAGACCTTTTCACCACTTAACTAAGTTTCATCAACATTTTTCTTCTCAAATAAAAAAGACATGTTTGGAGATGTGCTGTTATATATTAAATACGTAGGAAAGGTACATATACTTTTATAGAATGAAAACCAGGACCGAGTTACTTGCAAATAAGAAATGGGAACCGAACTTGTCCATCCTCTATCTGCTAGGGTATGAAAGAGTGCCACCTCAAAACTACTATATACTTTATTTCAGTCCAAAGGTAAAATGGATAATTTTCCATTATACCAGGAAGACAGAAATCTTACAATCACTCCTTTGGGTAGCAAAGGCTTTATAATTGTCATACGAGGGAACTTTGACGATAATATTTCCAGATAAAATGAATCACCGAAAATGAGACACGTACTTCAGAATTTCTAAAAAATCGTCTTCTCTAAAGCTGATTTTTTTTTCCCTAGCGAAAGAAGAAAAAGCAATAAAAACAGGTCCTATTCCGTGACAATTATTTGAGGAAAAATCTTAAAGGTCTAGACAACAGAATCCC
This sequence comes from Carlito syrichta, assembly GCF_000164805.1. Taxonomy (NCBI): domain Eukaryota; kingdom Metazoa; phylum Chordata; class Mammalia; order Primates; family Tarsiidae; genus Carlito; species Carlito syrichta. The sequence continues at coordinate 228,621 of NW_007136330.1, read as the reverse complement.
CTGCCTTATATTTTTATTCTGTTCACATACAGCAGTAAATAAGGTGCATTCCTTCTGCTTCTTAAGAAATTAGCATTTCAAAAATATGCCACTTTCCACTGAACTCCAAGCGTGTCTAATAATGCGAGAAGCAGATTGTCTTCCCTCGCTTCCTTAATTTGTTTCATCTAAAAGCAATTCACTCAACATCTTGTCGCCCTCTGGCAGCTTAGTTTACTTATCCGCACTTAATTTCTCATTTGGACCCAAACAAACTCCTCCAAACTGCCCCTGACGGCTAACCGCGAGAGGGGAGACGCGCAGTATGTGTTTACTGGGGAACACACAGCCACACACATGCACAGCCACCGACACACAGAGCCTCCCTCACACCCCAGACAGTAAGTTGTTTTCAGAACCGCACCGTGTGGAAACCGGCTGAACTTTCCCGGCCAGGTGCGGCGGGGCGGGGGGGGGAGGCCCCAAGGAAGAAGCCCCCAGGGGCCTGGGCAGTTCCCCAGGGATCACCTTCGCCTGCGCGGTGCAGTCACACCGGAGATGCACCCGGGAGCCTTTCTTTGTGCGGCCCTTTCATCGGGCTCACTTTGTGTTTTGAACCAGCGAGGTGCGCCTTTGTGCCCCCAGAATTTCAAGTACAGAGTCACACACGGAGCAACAATGGCACGCTAATCCTCGCGCTCCGACCGGGCTCACTCGTGGGTCTGACCCTTCGCCCGGGGAGACGCGAAGCGACGGGCGAGGGCGCGAGCCGGTGTCGCCCGCGACGCGGCCGAGGACAGCTGCAGAACGAATTCGGATCGCATTCCTGGCAGAAATTCTGAAAAGGGCTCTTCGGCCCGGCTCCCCCCGGAGCCGCGCGGTTCACACCCAACTGCTGCGGACCCGGAGCGGGGTCCCCCAGCGGCCGAGGCCGAATCCGACAGCCCCCGGTGGGCCGCCTCGTAGAAATTCCTCTCGGCTGGGCCGGCCTGCCGGTCGCCCCTGCCTTTGAATGGGCCAATGTGCATAATCAACCCATTGAGGGGAAGCACGGGGGCACTCGGAGCAGGGAGGGGGATAAAAAGCGAGGTAGCTAAGAGGCCGCCTGGAATGTCAAGTCCGTGCTGGTGCGATTCCGGAGGTGGCTGGAGCGCGCGACCTGGTGGGTATGCATGGAGAATTTCGGAATAATCGGGGGGGCGCACACGGCCGGCACGAACGCCGCCCATGTGCCACTCGAAGGTCGTTTGGAAAGGCTCTAGCACTGTCACTTGTTATTTACCCGGCGAGGCGGCGGCGGCGGCGGGGGCGGAGCGCGAAGACTACAGCGCGCGGTTTTCTGGGTGAGGGCAGAAGGACACCCCCGCGGCCTCAAGCTGTCCCCCTGGGCACTCTCGGGGGCTGTGTCGCCTCCAGCTGCCTCCCACGCTCCGCTCCCCAGCCCGGGAGGGCTCCGGAAATCTCTCGGGCGCTCCACAGGCCCCGCTGGGCCGTGTCACACCCCGGGTGGGCTCGGTCCTTTCCTGCCCCCTTTCATCTCCAGGAATCTCAAGTGTCGGAAACTTTGAGCCCCCGCGTCCTGCAGGTGCTGTCCTGAGCCCCGAGCACCGGCGCG
>NW_007136330.1:226170-226819 GCF_000164805.1 Carlito syrichta | reverse complement strand
GGGACACGGCGGCCGCCGGGGCACGCGCAGGTGCAAAGCCGGGTTCCCCGAGCGCCCCTCTGCGCAGCGCTCCGGCCCTCCCCGGCCGGAGGAGACCCCAGCCCCTCCGCGGCCCTGGCGGGGCGCCCCCCTCCGAGGTCCCTTCCCTCGAGGGTCCAGACAGGCAGAGGAGCGTGTCCTCCGCCTGGGGTCTGGGTCTCCCCCGCCCCGAACACCAGGCGCGACCAGAAGGGCGTCCCGATTGGGCTCACGGAAAAGAGGGTCCCGCTTAGGCTCGAGACAGAGAAACGGGGGCTGAGGAGAGCAAGGGGGACGGGGGCGCAGAGTGATGTTTCGCAATAAAGAAAACACATGCACACTCACACAGGGCAAGTTCACGACGGAAAGAGGGGAGCCCCCTCGAGTAACCCTCCGCGCCCCCGGGGTGGGCGCAGGGGGCGAGGGGGCCGCAGGAGCAGCCAGGCCGGCGACGGCAGGTTCAGCCACCGGAGCGCTCGGAGGAACCCACCTGACTGAGAAGCGCCGGGCTGGACGGTCCCCGCCGCCACCAGAAGGCTCGCCCAGACCCAGAGTCCCGTCGCTGGCTTCATTTTTGGGCAGTCTCAGATCCCGTGCTGACCATTACGTGTCCAGATGGCATGTCCCCCTG
>NW_007136330.1:164081-225959 GCF_000164805.1 Carlito syrichta | reverse complement strand
TGTGCGCGTGGCGCTCCGGGCCGGACTGTGCGGCGGTTTCCCCGCGTGAGCCTCCGCCGGCTGGCTTGCTCCCCCTCACTTTCTCGCTGGTTGGTCAACAATAAAAAAAAAGGGGGGGGAAGGTTTCCAAAAAAAGTTGATTGCAAAGAGGCGGCAGGTTTCCGGCCTCCCCCCCCAGCCGCGCTATGTTGGGCTCCCGCTTCAGTTTCCTTGCACCTCCAGTCCAAATCGGGAGGGGAGGGGGGCGGGGGGAGCGCCTCGCTTCTCCCCGGATCCTGTCCTTCTTGTCCCCGTCAGCTTTCCGCACACTTGTCCGGCGGCTGCGGTCATGAAAGCTCCGAGCGTCCTTTCCAACGCTCGGCGGTCTCCAGCTGCAGCCCCGCAGAGAAATTAATAAGACTCCGGAAAAAAGGGGGGGTCGGGGGCGGTGGGAATAAAACCACCCTCCGCGCACCCAGGCAGGCTGTGCTCCGCCGCGCAAACCCCGCCCCGGCTCTGACCCAGCTAGCCACGCCCTTCCCCCAAGGGGAGATCTTATTGGCTCAGCCACTCCCCAAAATCCAAGGCCTCCGGAGTTGGGAAAACACCTGTCGGGGAGTCGCGGCTGGGGAGGGGTGGGGGGCGGGGCGACGCTGGATTTAAAGGGCTCACCTGAGGCCAAGGACCGAAACTGGGCTCGTCCCGCCCCGGCGGAGGCTTGGGACAGCGGACCTAGGAGCGGACGGACCACCCGAGAGAGATGATGAGAGACAATGTTTTTAAACGGGAAAGTCAGCATTTTAACCGCGGCCCCACGGTGCTTATCTACCGACACGATTTCCCCTCGAAATTGAAGGAACGTCAGTGTTGCTTCGGGCCAAAAGGCTCCCTCCTATTCCCAAGCAGGCTCCCCGCTTAGAAAGTACTTTAGAAGTGTACACAGCGAGTACATGATAGCCTCTGCAGATTAGGGAGTGGTGGGGGTGAAATCACCCTCCTTCCCCAGTTATGCCATCTCTCCCATTACTCCCCGCCCCCCCAAAAAAATCGACGTGAAGCCTGACTAAAAATCCACCTTTGTAGTGCGACATCCCTTGGTTTTTAGATCGTGTAGATGTTTTCACCTTTTTCCTGGACACTAGGACCACTTGATGTGGGGGTCACTCGCATTAAGCAGATTCTAGTCTAAAGCTACTGATTGGGTCTTAAAGGCCTAGACATTGTCCCAAACCTGGAAGAATTGGAGGACGCCTTGTGAGAACATAACTGACCCTGCATAATTACATTAGTTCTCTGGAGACCCAGCTTGAGGCCCCTTTCTTGTTCTCCTGCAAGTTCATGATCCGAGGTCATTGCTAGCTGTGGGAGTCTCTGCCCTTTTCTGAATCTAAGGCATTCTGGGACGGGGTCCTATCTATGTGCATATCTCTTGCCTTTCAGAGATCTGTAAGGGTACACTGGCAAGGGCCAGCATCTCCTGAGGGTAAGAGGTTTGTGGATTTGCTATTTGCACAGGCATTCTGTGCATTCATTATTTTCCTCCTCTGACTTCTCTAGAGGCAGCAAATATGTAACTAAAAGGGGGGACTTAAAAAATCAAACCATGCTGCCCCCTCAACCATCCTTTGAGTCCCTGACCTTTGTGTCCCCTGTCCCTTAAGAATTTTCCTGGAGCTGAAAAAAGATAGGAACAGCAGAGTGCTCAAGCCTGAACCTATCCCTTTCTTAGGTTCACAGGTAGCAGGCCCAGGGAACAGTCCAAAGGAGCTGTTTACCAGAGCAGCTGAGAGTGCGGAGGAACTAAGACTAGCACAGACAATGGTGACTTGACCAGAATGGGACTGATTACAGCAGACCTGTGCACGCTGCTTTTTGGGATTCTCTTTGTTTTCTTTTATTCCTCTTCCTCTCTGCTTTCTTTCCTTTCATTCGATCTCTTCTCATTTTCCTTCCCTTAAATCCTCTTTGGCTTCTTGGAGTAACTCGGGCACCTCTCCTCCATGCAAGCTACTGCTTTTTAAAATTCCCATTCTGTCCCTAGAATAACAATTTAAGGGACAAAAACAAACTTCTTGCTTTGGGGTAAGTTTAAGTGTCTGTGTTACAACAACAACAACAAAAATCAGATTTCTGATACCAATGATGTTGTAAGAGGTGAAGAAATAGGCCAAAGGTGTTGGCTCAAGCCTGTAATCCCAGTACTTTGAGATACTCCAAGGAAGGAATATCACTTGAGGCCAGGAATTCAAGACCAGCCTGGACAACATAGTAAGGCACTATCTCTACCACTTTTTTTTTTTTTCATTAACTGGGTGTGGTGGCATGCCCCTATATTCCTGGCTACTCAGCAAGCTGGGCAGGCAATCTCTTGAGCTCCCTGCCTCAGGAATTTGAGGTTAAATTGAGCTATGATCATCAACACCACTGCACTCCAGTCTGGGCATCACAGCAAGAGTTTATCTAAAAAACAGAGAGATAAATAAGAAACTGTGTATATACAAGTACCTTGGTCTCATCATAGCTTCTACAATAATCCCTTACAAAGGAGGGTTTTCAGTTCATATTTCTTGGCTTTAAAAAACACTTAGTCAGGCCGGGCTCGGTGGCTCAGCCTGTAATCACGCGCCTTTGGGAGGCTGAGGTGAGTAGATTGCCTGAGCCCACGGGTTCGAGACCCACCTGGGCAGCGAGACCTCATCTCTACAATAAATCAAAAAATCAGCTGGGCGTGGTAGCACATGCCTGTAATTCCGGCTACTTGGAAGGCTGAGGAGGAAGGATGGCCGGAGCCCAGCAGGTCGAGGCTGCGGTGGCCGGGAGCGGCCACTGCACTCCAGTCTGGGAGACACAGTGAGACTCCAACTCAAAAAAACAAAACAAAACAAAACAAAACACTTAGTCTATTCTTTTGTGGATACTAGACAGCTTATACAAGGTTATCACCCATTAAATTAACCAGTATATCTGCTATTTGCATCTAATTCTCAATTTGTTTGGCTTTGATTCCATTCTCCTGATTCTAGCATTAAAATATTAATTGGTACCTGGCCAGAGATGTCTGTCTGATCAGCAGCTTATAAAATGAATTGACATTAAAACTTTAGCCAACAGAAGCATCCTATGTATGATGGTGACTGTTCTACCCAATCAGATTCCAGTTCAGATAATTTGAATATGAAACAGCGATATAGACAAGAAGGTGGTACCTTATCTGGGCAAGCTGGTGGATGGGATAGTAGAAGCCATGAGCTGAAGTCGAGAATTATCTCTTTCAGTATCTACTTTCATTTGCTTCTCGTCTCAACTGAGTCATTATAGGAAACTAACACCAGAGTAGGGAATATTTACTGGCCAATGTGGAAAGCACATGCTATCTGGATTGCTAGAGGCCAAGATGGATCTCTGTATTTCTTTACTTTCCCATATATCTTGATAATAAATCCCTATCGATTGAGTTAGCTAAAATGTGTCGCTTTTACTTACAACCTGGAAAAAGAAAATCTGAGTAACACAATGCGGTCCTTAGCAAACCTCAAATGAACACATGGAATTATCTACTGAGTACCCCTTTTGTAGAAACTGCCTTTCTCTCAGTTCTACATTTTTAACTGGATCCATCTCCGTGTTACCATAATCCTACTCCCTGGCTCTAAGTTGAACCAATCAAAATACCAAGTTGGACCTATCAAAATGCCTTGATCACTGTAAATTAGATAGGAAATAGTCACTCCCACCGAGTCCCATACCTGGAATTTATGTATATGAAATAAAGAGTTCATATCCAGTCTCTCACTGGTAGCTTTTGAGAGCTAAAACTCTAGATCTGAACTGTCTATGTTTTCATCTATGTAGTGATGACCAGGCTGCAGGGAGAAAGAAAGAAGCTGCATGTGAAAGAATCAAAAGCTCAGATGGGTCTGGAAGTATTCAAGTTCTTCCTATGGTTTGGTTGTTCACATCCTCTTTTTCCTTAAGCTAGTTCAGCTTCTGTTTTTGTTACCCAAAACCAAAACAGTGTAAAACAGGAAAAGAGCTTCTCCAAACTTCAGCAAGATCATCTAGGCAATCATGCCCCTAGAGATAGCTTGCTATGAGCCATATTATTCAGTTTCCCTTCTGAGTCTCAAGATTTCTCTTGGTTGAAACCATAACTCCAAAATAGAGATGGCTTTGCCTGACTGCTTTCCCATACCTCTGTCTCCACTTCATTTCTGCCTTTAGCTAAATAATTCAAGGAGAGTCTTGACATAATCAGTGACAAATACTGCTGTTGAGAGAAAGGAACTCATTGAATTTGAGATCAATGCTGAACATTGCCCCAGAGTCTTAGAGTTCATTCCAATCCTCAGCTTTTTTCTAAGACTTCAGTAAAGGGCAGATTAGAGCTTGCTGCTTGAAATATTTTACCATTGGTCATAAATATAAATTTAGGACAAATACCAAGTAAGAACAGAAAATGAGACTCTATTGTAAATCAATTACCTTCCTCTGAACATTTAAAAATAAACAATTATAATTTTACCTTCTCTTCATCATCATTTTTCTCCTCATCTTTCTAAGTTATCTTATGATTGAGTACAGCTCACCTCATATACCTATGTCCATTTCTTCATCTCGAAAGGAAGGGGATTTTACATCTCAAATGTAATACTTTATGAGTCAATGATTTACTCTTCACCTACGAAGTGCAAGTCATAATTTCCACATACTTTAATTCTTACATTCCTTCGTCTTTTTCCCCACTTACCACCACAGCATCCAGCCCACCAACACAGACATATCTTTAACTGGTCAATCTTAGTCAGTTCTGGCTGCTATAACAAATACCATAGACCGGGCAGATTAAAAAATGCGCAGCTATTTCTCATTGTTTTGGAGGCTGAGAAGCCCAAGATCAAACTGCTGGTTGATTTGATTCCTGATGAGGGCCTCTCCTGGTTTGCAGGTAGACTCCTTCTTGCTGTATCTTCACATAGCAGAGAGAAAGAAAGACATCATCCTTCCCCTGCCTTTTTTCATCAGGTCACTAATCTTATTCATGAGGACTCCACCCTCATGACATTAGTACCCAAAACTCTACTTCCAAATACAATCAACTAAGGAATAGGGCTTTGGTATATGATTTTGAGAGTACACAAACATCCCGTCCATAGCACTGTCTTAGGAAAATATGCAGATAAGCTCACTACTATATTACCATGAAGCACTCAAGACTTTGAATCTTTCCTACTCTTTCAGTCAAGGAGAAACTACGGTAAATACCATTTAGTTTTCGTATTATGATGATCAAGCAGATGGTAGAAACAGTGTTGTTGAGTATCATTTGTTTGTTAACTTAGTATGTGAAACTCCCCCTCTTAACTCTCTTGAGTTCTAGAATTCTCTGATAGTTTGGTGACATTCAATGTTTCAAGACCAAAGAAATTTTTTTAAATTTTAAAAATGCATAAATACACATAGACCAAAAAAAAAAAATCCTAATTTAGTTCATTTAATATGCAAAGAGGACCCCCACAATATATTACTTTGGGTTAGTAAGTGTTGTTTTCCTTCTAGGTGCATGGTTAAGGCTTAATTTTTTAAGTGCTAAGGAAGAGTGAACATAAATCAATCAAATCTCTTTTGTTGTGATGTCCATTTATCAGTGCTTGTCCAAGTTCGTATGGACATTTTTGATTTGTGGTTGAAAGTGCAAAATAATTCGCAGCCAGGCATAGTGGCTCACGCCTATAATTCCAGCATTTTGGAAGGCCAAGGTGAGAGGACTGCCTGAGTCCATGAGTTTGAGACCAACCTGGGCAACTTGCTGAGACCTCATCTCTACAATAAATAAAAAAATTAGCCTGGCATGGTGGCACATGCCTGTAGCTTCAGCTACTTGGAAGGCTGAGGCGGAAGGATCACCTGAGCCCAGCAAGTTGAGGCTGCGGTGGCCATGAGCGTGCCAGTGCACTCCAGCCTGGGCGACAGAGTGAGACTCCAAGTCAAAAAAACAAAAACAAAAAAAAAAGTCTGCAGTTGTAGTCTCTTCCAAAAAAGTTATGCAAAAATGATATTTCTAGTAAAATATTTTCTTTCCTGTTGTGTATCTGCCTTATGTATTTTCTTAAAACTACGGTCTTGTGTCCCACATAAGCTTTTCTACTGCTATGTGTAAGTCTAAACAGAAAATAGACCTTCAATAGCAGTTGCCAAGCAAAGACTAAAAAGGAAAGGGATCCTTCTCTATTTGCATGTCTATACATTCGTAAATAATTTCTATTTAAGGTTGCTTATTGAGACTATGAGGATTGAGGTTACTTATGAAGGCCGTCCCTGAAATCTGTACCAAGATGAGGCTGGCTAGTTTCTTTTTCAGGTAGCATCTTATGTTCCACTTCCTTCCTTTTCTGTTCTTAACTCAGCAAAGAGTTTAATCATGTTATGGTTAATACATGGATTTCTCAAAAGAGTCTAGAATTACAATTGCCATGCACCTAAAAATGGATGTTATTTTGACTAAGGTCACAAAGAGTTCTTAGATTTTTTTCTTGTACTCCTGCCAAATAGTCAACCAAAGTAATCATTTAGAAACCATGTATTTTCTTCTCAGGTTTGTATAGAGAGAGATGAATCTTCAAAGCTTCAGCATAAAGGTTCTAAAAGTTCACAAAGGATCCTAAACTTGTTGAGTCCTTGTCTTTTAATATTCTAATTGTCTGTTTCCTCCTTAACTAATCAATTACTTCTCAGTATAATCCACTTCTCTTTCCTTTGCTATAGTTTCTCTAATTTTCTTGGCAACTAGGCTTACCAGGCCTCTCCTTGCCTCTGAAAAATCTGTCATGAGTTCCAAGACATCTGGCAAGTTCTCTTCTTGGTCCTGGCCCCAAGTGAATCACAAATTTCTGCCTTCTCGGGTTATGCACCTCAGAGAATATTTCTCGTTCTAAAACATTTAATACTGCAATTCGCCAGTGGAGGGGGCCTGAAAGAGAAGCAGCCAGAATTATTCAATCTCAAAAAGTATATACTGGCTGGGCTCGGTGGCTCAGCCTGTAATCCCACGCTTTGGGAGGCCGAGGTGAGTGAATTGCCTGAGCCCGCGGGTTCGAGACCCGCCTGGGCAACTTGGCGAGACCTCATCTCTACAATAAATCAAAAAAATTAGCCAGTGTGGTAGCGCACGCCTGTAGTTCCAGCTACTTGGAAGGCTGAGGCAGAAGGATCGCCGGAGCCCAGCAGGTCGAGGCTGCGGTGGCCGGGAGCGGCCACTGCACTCTAGTCTGGGCGACTGAGTGAAACTCCAACTCAAAAAAAAAAAAAAAAGTATATACTTTTTTTTTAAAAAAGGGGGCAAAAGTTAAACTAATTATGTTTGATGATAAGAAGGAACACACAAATAAAAGGACGTGTGGTGACATTCATGTATTTTCTTCAAAATGATGGTTATTAAGCTATATTGATAGACTGACACGTTTTCCCTTTTGACTTGCCATGAAGATCTATAGGACTCTAGAAAAACAAATACTGATTGGCATATTTTTCCTCTGATGTTTTAGATGATCATTTAAAAAATACAAGCATGAATATTGTTTGATTCACATCCAGCTCTGAACATTTAGACTGCTAATATAACAACCATTTTAGTAATGTGTTACTATAGAAAGTAATACAGCAAAAGAAAGATACAAATATCCCAGCAGCTGATAATATGGAACTCAGTGCAAAAATAGCAGCATCCAATTTAATTTTATTCAGAGAAGGAAAAGCAAGGTTGGACAATATTTTGATATGAGGCAAGAACCTCTACATTTACAAAAATGATTTGAGTAAGGAAAAAAATCTAAAGCTAAATAAAATTAGAGAAATATATTTTGTTCAATGAACCTAGCTATAGTTGGCATCATTTACTTAAACAATCTAAGGCAATACTTTCTCAAATACACAGACTATTAAAATCATTGTACTAATAGTATATAATACCACATTACATTACATATCACATATTGCATGATATTACTCTGTGTAAATTATGGAATGAAGATATATTCCACTAGAACCTTCTTTATAATATTTGTCCTCACCATATAAAGTATGGCAATCAACAGACTTGTGCATTTTATATATATTTTCAAGAAAATTATATCAAAAGGTATTATTACAATAATACAGATATTATAAAATGTATGGTATTAATATTTATCTTAGCAAGTGCATGCATGCTGACTCTGCATTCTTTCTACATAGTCATTTTGGGTAAACATTGATAAAGCAAGAAAAAATATTCTTTGTCTAATCAAATACTGGCAGAAAATATAACAACTGTGATAATTTATTGTTGCTTATTAGATAGAATGGGAGAGTAGGAGAGATCTACTTTACACAGTTTGATGTGACTTGACTAAATGAATACTTTTAGACAAATGGAATTATCACTTGTCTCACTGCATTTTCTTATCACTCTCTTTAGGAATTCCTCAACACGTTGGAGAAGATGTTATGCATTACACTGAAAATATAATGATAATTGTAGATGTTTTCTGTCTCTCTAGCATTCTTTTCACAATACTGTTCTGAATAGTCGTCGTGTTCTCTGCATTATAACGCTCACAGAATATTATTTAAAGAGGGTAAATCAGTGATATTATTTACTATAACTTCAAAAGTAAGCTTAATTATGTCTTAACATGACTACATTAAGCACAGCCTTATCTTCAAGTAAATGACTGTAAAATGACTATATGTTAGCTGTAAAATGACTGTACGTTACCTTCATATATATATAGTTACATATAAAATATAATTTTACCCTAACTTTGTCCACAATTAAAAACCACTTTCTACTGTCTTTTAGTTAATTAGTATTCTATTGTCTTGGCGCCGGTTTAGTACGGCACTGGTATTTTTAAAATCCCAAAGTAAATATTTCTAGAGCTAACATAACCTCTTCTCTCTACTCTTTCACATACTTCTCTTGTGAACTGCTTATGCTTTTGAAAGAAAATAATTATATAATGTCTTTTACTTTTAAATAAGGGAAGTAGAAAGTAAAAAATATTTTACATAAGTATTTAAAATGAGTATTTTTATTAAAAAAAAGCTTTGACTACAGAATTTCAGCTACTATGTGATGCCAGCAAATATCAATGATAGATTCTAAAGTGTTAATCACGAGCCAGTCAAGAGAGAGGCTATAGACATCATATTTTTAAATAACAAGAAAAAATAGATGTTTTAGGTAATTGAAACCTTTCATGCATGCATGCAAAGGTATTATGCATTCAAATTTATGACTTGAAAAGGGTCATCCTGATAAAACTCACCTGCCTGTTTACTAAATATAGTTGAAATGAAGAATGGAAATTCACTACCAATGAAAAATTGGCACCTTTTTTTAAAAACCACATAAATAAAATCAACACAGCTGGCAAGATAAAAATAACAATTTCAAATATTTAAATAGTAAAGTGTGGTTCTAACTCCTTTCAGTAAACAATGACTAACTGTGCTAGCTCAATCTATACCTTCAAGATTGGAGAGCACAGATTCTGTAGAGATACTGAGGCTGGTTCTCACTCCGGTGGCCTTCACTGTACATTAATCAGAAGTGTTTGCTATGTAAATCTTGTCATACAAAGCAATTATGGTTGTTCCTAAACTGACCTCATGTTTATTTATTACTGCAGAGTAACACACACAATTTTTATGTTACTTTTTTAAAGGTACGCAATACAGCTTTTTTAAATTTATTTGTGCCTGATATAAATGGAGAAGTTGTGTAACACTCTCAACCTGCAATGCAGTGCTTAGTAAGTCTGAATAATATTCCAGTGACTATTCATGCAAACTATTTTCACCCCAGGGTCTTTGTTAGGATGAAGAAGCCCTTCTAATAGCTTAAGGCCATGACACCTTGTTTGGTCTTACACTGCAACATTAGCTGATAACTAATGAAGACTGTCAGCTCCAGTACACTCACTAAGCAGGGGGAAAAAGGTATTTTTATAGCAGGATAGTTGAAAGTCAAGTATACCCTCCCAAAATTCATATTTTTCAACATTACCTACCCTCAGCAAGTGCCACTCATCTAGAGAAATTGCATTCATGAGACAAATTGTTTGAGTGCATACACTCACAGTCATTAAGAGCAATAATGCTCTTTAACTGGCTAATATTATATTGCCACAGGAATTCCCATGTTTTGATTTCTGGTTGAGCAACAGTGGCATCCAGTGGCCAGATAATTGTTATCATGATTAAAGTGTCACTGGAAGTTCAAACAATCCAAAATGCTTCAGATGTATTCAGTCTAAGCAAAGGAATTTTCTGGGAAAAGCAAATCAAATGCTTCTATTTCCAAAGCAACCCTGGATCAAATCTAGGTCATGAGATTTAGCTCTGATGACTACTAAATACTGGCAATCTCTCCAATACCCCTTAATAACTTCAATTTGGGGCACCTATGAACTGCCTACTGTGGATACTCATGTTGACTCTATTATCTTGTTATACTAGAAATTTTCCTATGATTAGCTAGACACCAATTCTATGAAACATACCCCACAAAATAAAAATCTGTACCACAATAGCTGATAACATGCCCAATGCTCATTTTGTACAAAAGTATTCTGATGGCCCCAGATGTTAAGTATGATCCCCAAAAGTTATGCATCACAGGTTGGTGTGGTGATATCATAACAAATCCTGAATCTAAGAGGTTTTTGCTCTAGCACTTTCACTTTCTGGCAAGCCCAAAAAATTCTCTGAATCTGATGATCTCTACCTCCCAAAGGTTTATGAGGCTTAAACACGATAAATAAAAAGCTTTCAGCACAATCTTTGGCCCAGAGTGGTACTCAATAATAAGGTGGCAGCCTGGCTGGGTGGCTCAGCCTGTAATCCCGCGCCTTTCGGAGGCTGGGGTGAGTGGATTGCCTGAGCCCGCAGGTTCGAGATCCGCCTGGGCAGCGAGACCTCATCTCCACAATAAATCAAAAAATCAGCTGGGAGTGGTAGCGCGCGCCTGTAATTCTGGCTACTCGGAAGGCTGAGGCGGAAGGATCACAGGAGCCCAGCAGGTCGAGGCTGCGGTGGCTGGGAGCAGCCACTGCACTCCAGTCTGGGCGACACAGTGAGACTCCAACTCAAAATAATAATAATAATAATAATAGGTGGTAAGAAACACAGGTTCTGTACTCAGACTTCCTGAGTGTAGATCCTGACTCTGACACTTACATGATCTATGATCTGTGTTAAGTTATCTTCACAAACTGGGCTTTAGTTTCCCCATATATAAGTAGAGGATAATAATAGTTCCTTCCTCCTATAATCAGAATAATTTTTAAGTTAAATAATATATTCAAAATTTTGGAAGAGTATCTGCCATATAGAAAACATTCAATAAATATTAACCTCTGTTCAAAGTTACAGTCTTTAGATACAAAGGAGAGTTTATTAACAGCAACAGTAAGAAATGTTCTATAACTTTTTCCCTGGCTCTGATTATACTTTCCTCTGAACTATTCCCTGTCTATGTCATGTATATGATTAATGACATATATTTTTCAAGTAAGCAAACCATAATGAGAAATACAGTGTGTAGAGATGGAACTTGATCAAAGAAAATCTGTACCATCTAAGCAGAGCCTTAAGAAGTAGGAAGGATTCTGATTCAGGAAAAAGAAGGTGAGGTAGAAGGTACAGCAGTAGCGTGAGAGGAGGGGTGGTAAGGTACCAAAGACATCTTGGAGACTGAGAGAGACAAAGAAAGGGAAAAAGAGAGACAGGCAGGAAGAGAGGGAAGGAGGGAGGGAAAGAAAGAGGGAGATTGATTCTGAAATTTAAGAGACAATAGAACTAATACTTATTTTCTAAAACGCATTTTGAGTCAACATTGTTAAGTAAACAAACTTGAGCATTATCTGAATTTTCCATCTTTTTAAAGACTATTTTATTAGACATAGAATCACAGCAATTATAATTGACAGGAACTTAGGTTTTCAAGAGCTCCATGAAGCACAGTTTATGTTATCATTGATATTGCCTCCTAGTCTCTCTTTACTGCCAGCTGTAGCTACTCTTTTGGGGGAATGCTAAAGGGTCCTATGTTGAAGATGTTAATATTTAGGTGCATGAGGGAAGGCTCGTTGGAGTTTTAGCTGCTTACTTCTACCTTGATAAGGATTTAGGTGGCCTCTGCTACTCTGACAGATTAATCCTGGCTTCCCTCCATGATACGTCAATGAAACAAACATTAGAAAAGAATAACTTTCATAATAATTGTTAAAGATGTTACACAACATTCTGGGTTGTCAGATAGCCTTGATTCCAATCTAGGTCATTCTTTTTCAAATAAAATAACTCGTTTTTTGCTGTTGTTCATTGATTAGTTTTTGAGAAGCCAAATAGACCGTCAAAGCCCAAGCAAGATGATTAGTTTTTGAGAAACCAAATAGACCATCAAAGCCCAAGCAAGCCTTAGCATGAAACGTGTTTGGTGACAATAAGAGATACTGATGGAGAGACCAGTGGGACTGGGAGAACACTCAATCCTAGAATAAAGTAAAGGATGGTCTAGCAGCAGGTAGGCATAACCCAGTGGATCAAAGCATAGGGTCCACTGGCACAATGGGACCCAGTACAAAAAGCAAAGAAAGGTAATCCTCCAAACCTTCCAGCTCAGAAATCAAGAAAAGGGGCCATCTTGGTCATACTCAGTAGGACATTTAGTAAGAACAGACAGTATAGTTGGGCAGGAACTAGACCAAGGAAGAAGGCTTTTCATCAGAACTAGAGAGGTCCCTTTTCCCTCTAAAGAAATCACTCAGGAATGGTCCACTGATGGCAATCCCACCATTATTAAGACATTCTTTGTGTCACTCATTTCTACGTTCCTTTGCTATTAAAATGTAAATATCCTCAAGAAATAAAACCATTAAATCAATAATTCCTTCATATAAACTTATTTCATCACATAATTTTCAATACAGCAATAAAAAAGAGGGATTAGTATAAAAACAAAAATAGGGGGGATTTGCTGAAAATAGGGGGAAGTTGCTAAAAATAGGAAAAACAAGGACTTAGGGATAACTCCAAGCAAACACAATTTTCTTATACAAAGCAAGTTTTCAAAATGATCAAACTAAGCACATAAGGCAACTGCCTGAAAACACAAACTCTTGACAACCATTTTTCACTAACATTTTTGCTACAAAAGCTCTAATATAGGTGCATCAAGTACTGATTCTATACTACTAATGCTGTCACCATAGAGCAGAATGAGATAGTCTGATGATGAAATGGTCCCTGGCACCATAGAGATTACAATGGAAGAAAGCTGTTTAATTTGTCCATGCCACATGTCAAGAAAAAGTCACATATAGTGGCTGCTTTTAATCTAAGACAAAATCGCAGTATAGAAACTTCCTAAAATGTGTGCTGTTATCTTCTTTATTTTTTATCTCAACTTCAGTTTTGGAAGTGATGCAAGCCTAAGACATAATGGAACAAGTTACAAAGCAAAAAAAAAAAAGAAAAATTGAAAGTAGAAATTCCTTCCATGGGAAATACTCTCATGGAAATCGGAACTGGCATCCAATTCCTGTACAAAACCCGAGGCCCAAAGTTTTTAAAAATACTGCACAAATCATTAGGATGGGGTGCTGCTTCTATGCTGTCCGTGTACAATGGAACCCTATGCCAAGCAACAAAGAACGAAGTGATCAGCTAAATAAATAGGCACTTCCCTTGTAGTCTCTCTTGAAGAAAAAGTGGTTGTTATTAAGTATGCACTGTATTGAATAGGGCAATTCAATTGGAGAGAGCTTTATGGTAAAGAATTTTTAAAAACATACAAGTTTCTTGACTATTTAGAAAGAGAACATATTTTCAAGAGTGTCTTGATAACAGGTTGTATGTGGGCTGTCAGCTTGCTTTGTCCTATTAAAGCCATCGTGATTCAGCGCTCTGGGAAGAAAAACTAGGATGTAAAAATTCTCAATAAATATTTTCAAAACATGAGAAACACATTTGTTACAACAGGAACAAACTCTACTGTCTTTTTGTGAAAGAGCTGGAGGAAAGAGACTGCTTAAAATCATGAGTGTGGATGTTCCTTTTGTTGTTCTCATCCAAACAGCACAGCAAAAGGCCTTGATGCATAATTTGTTTCCCTGCATTCTGTGGTTATGAGAGAGAATCTAAAAGGATACAGTGTTGATAACAGATTTATCTTCAGGATTTATGAGATGATGTCAGAACAAGTGGCACTGCCACTTGGGGCAACAAGTGGGTTGTGAAGTCAGCTTGTCCTCATAGCACCTATTGTCACTTTGTTTACAAAACAATGGGTTGTCTATTTCAGAAACAAGAGTGTGTGTTTGTGTGTATATTTGATATTTTGTTAGTGTAGAAAATATTTCCAATATAGTGGAATCATTATTCTTTCTTAGCTAAGTACAAATGAATATACAGTGTATCGTATTTAAATATATGAGTGTGTATAATATGCATGATGGAAACAATATTATTTAGGACTCTTTTGTGCTACTACATTATTTTTATAATAATGTTATAATAATTATAATAAATAATTGTTAAACAATAGGAGAGTGGGCCCTTGTATTAAGGTATCTATCTCAAAATGTTAGTGTTATAAACTGATATTCTTTTACAGTATCTTCTTAGGACATTATTTCTGAGGACAGGCATAAACATTGTTGTTATTAACAGGAGAGGTAAAGGGAGTGCTGATTTAAATAGCGGTAATGTGATATATGCCATTGTGAAGTTATCTTCAGTCCAGGGATATACTGTTTCAAAAATGGTACATCCTAACCAGAGGGGTCTTAGATTTAAGACAGTGTCCTGATGCAACTGAAAACCATACTATCAAGAAATTTACTTATTTCTAAACTTGACATTCAATATTAAGCATCAGGTAGCTCTATTACTGTTTGTATGTCACACACATTCACACACACAGACACATACACACACATACACGGACAGATAAATAGATTCTGAGTTTGCCTGGGCTGTTATAACAAAAATCATAAATATTGTAGCTTAGAAACAACAGAGAGCCGGGCTCGGTGGCTCAGCCTGTAATCCCGCGCCTTTGGGAGGCTGAGGTGAGTGGATTGCCTGAGCCTGCGGGTTTGAGACCCACCTGGGCAGCGAGACCTCATCTCTACAACAAATCAAAAAATCAGCTGGGCGTGGTAGCGCATGCCTGTAATTCCGGCTACTCGGAAGGCCGAGGTGGAAGGATCACTGGAGCCCAGCAGGTCGAGGCTGCGGTGGCCGGGAGCGGCCACTGCACTCCAGTCTGGGTGACAGAGTGAGACTCCAACTCAAAAAAAAAAAAAAGAAAAGAAAAAGAAAAAAAAGAAACAACAGAAATGTATTGCTCTTAGTTCTAGAGATTAGAAGGTCCAAGGTCAAAGTCCTGGCAGATTTGATGTTTAATGAGAATCTGCTTCCTAACTCACAGATGGCAACTTTTTACTGTGCCCTCACATAGCAGAAGGGGCAAGAGAGCTCTCTGAGGCTTCTTAGGCCTCATGTGCTAATCACCTCCCAAATACTCTACCTCCTAATACCATCACATTGGTGATCAGGTTTCAACATAGGAATATGGGGGAGCACAAACATTCAGACCATAGCAGATTCAATAGAGAAATAGAGATAGAGAATGAGAATAGATAGCTAGATATAGATAGATGATAGAGATAGATAGAGAGAGATAGACTGATAGAGACTGTGGTCAAAGATTGACAGCAGAAATCATAGCACTAGTAAACTTCTCATCTGAAACCTAAACTGGGACTTTACAATTACCTTTGGATTATCATCCCTCTAAAACATGAAGAAACCAAAATTAAGTATGTTTCAGTGACTTGCCAGAGAAGGTAGCTTCTAGAACTGAGTCTAGTACCCCTGTCTTCAGTAGGTCTTTCTACTGTATCATAGAGGCTTATGCTCTTCAGTATTCTGATAACTCAAGTTCATGGCTCTTTACAGTCAATTCTCAGGTCCTCAGATGAATCCCTAAGTAACAAAACCAGAACAACTTTCTTAAAATAAGGGTGAGGAGGGAATCAATTTTGCCAGCAAATTAAACTACAAAAGATGTAAGGACTCTTGTGTACAACACAATCATCAGGAGACAGAGATGAGACTGTTTATTCAGTTTCCTAAACACATCCTTTAAGAAGTTAGCTGCTCAGATGTAGACATAACTTGTACTATATAGCAAGTATAGCTATACCTTATCCATGTAAGTCAAAAACATGATCACAGTTAAGGTTTGTCCTGATCCATACCCTAGTTGGGAGGAAATTAACACTCAGTTTTTCAGGCATTTCAGAGTTTGCAAGGCCCAAATAATTGCTTTGGGTGGTAAAACATCATTTGCATCAAAAGAATCTATACTTGTTTTTTAAATAATCACATGGATTTTAATAAAACCATACCAAGATAATTTTGTGACATAATATCTACAATTCATTATTACTACTGATCATTTATCTTACTGGGCAGCTCCTATGCTAGGTACTTTATTAAATTGCCCCATGGGACAGCCACGACAGGGCTAACATCTGGAGCATTGTACAATTATCTGCCACTCTGATTTTCCAATGGACTATTCATGACATGAAAATGCTGTGTAATGCCTGATTAACTTGGTTAATGTAAGGTTTTCATAAAATCAAGACTATGATTTTGCCAAATACAAACTTATTGAAGGCTTGTATGCAACAAGTATTACAATCATCAACGCAGACCATAAAAGTTTCTCATAAAAGATACCTTTTATTATGGCGGACATCTCCCAAATGAAAAAGGCTGGCCTTCAGAAGAAAGATGCAAGAGCTGGTTCATAGATGTTATCTCCACCCTGATGTAGCATCAGATGTAAAGGAGGAGATTTGGGAAAAGGAAGGCTCCTTTTAGGTGCCAATGCCATCAAAGACATCAAAAATACTTACTTTCAAAGTATGTCAATGTTTGCATTGCTTAATTTATTGGTTGAAAACATAGGAAGCTAAAGTCATAATGCTGGCAGTGTTTCTGCATATAAACAGCTTAAGACTAAAATGAATTTGCATTACTGAACATTTATATAGCAGCTCTTCTCAGTTGCCTATCTGAAAGGGAAACAGCCATATGAACCTTCTTATAGTTCCAGGTTTTGCTGTCTTCCTAAATAGTAGCAACAGATGTAGTGGATAGCCCTTTTGACTTTTGAAAGCTGGTGTGCAATGAGTCTGGAGAGGTAGAACAGACAAGGAGTTTGCACACTCAGCAAGCACACACCCAGAAAATGGGTGCCTGACCTTAAGCTCTGAATTATCAGTGCTGTCTTGTTCTTGGTTATTTCACAACTACAAGTCATCCAAAAATGCCCCCCAAAATGACAATTTCTTAATGTCTTTGAATCACTACTCAATTAAGTGAAATATCAAGCTTTTCTAATTGTTAAAACATTTTCAATTATCTTATTCTTTGCTTTTATACCTTACTTTACAAATCAAAGAAGTTCCTTATCATTTAGTGCGACAATATCTTTAGTTTGTTACTATCAACAGAGAATTGTATGTCTTGCCTGAAGTTATACTGTGCTGGAACAAAGGTCTTTCTTACCCTACTAAAAGTAATCTTTCCAAATTTCTTCTTAAATGTCTGCTCTAAAGCTACCTCAACCCACATCAAATGCCCTCAAGTTAACCAAGCAACTCACCTAATATCCCATACATAGCACAAAGTTATCTCATCCCACATGACATGACCCCAAACCAACCAACCAATCTACCCAACACCGACACTCACAAATTAAAGCTCCCACAACACACATCAAATGTCTCAAGATAACCAATCAGCTCAATAACCCCTTTTCTACTCTCCAAAGCAATTAAAAGACTATCTGAAATGAGCAACAAAAACAACAAAAAGAACCATATGATCTCCTAAGAGCAAAAGCAAATCAAGGGTTGAGAATGACTAACAGACTAGCTGTTATAAATTTAGCATTAGAGAATTACAAAAAAGTTTAAAAAATCAAAGTGTATGCGTTTAGAATCTCTTATTTAGTTTGATTCTATCTCATAGTCATTAGTATGAAATTTAACTTAATTTTATATTAGGTGATAAGAAACCTGAAATCTTCATTATATCCGATTTATTATTGATCCACAGAAGGCACTGGGAAGTTTTGAGATATCCTGTACATCAGTTTCAATAACCTATAAAATCCAGATGAAATGAATAAACTAACATATATAATTTTTGTTTCCTATCTGAGCAAAAGAGAGACAATATAAAATGTTGAAATTACAAAAGAAAAAAGTACATAAGAAATGCTTTTCCTCATTATTTAATGAGCTTTATTTCTAAAATATCTCCCAATATGATTGTTAACCAATGTCTGAAGTAGACTTAAAAAAAATTAGCAATAAGGACTACTCCAGTCTAAACTCTCCCAATTAATCACCATGCAGAAGTCCTGTGGCTCCTTGTCCAAATGAAGCAAGGGAATCAATCCTCTTGAAGAATCCAAAATCTAGCACATTTGTGATTGAAAGAAAACACATATTCACTATTCTGAGTGAGTAACTTATTAGTGGTTACACTAAATACGAAAAACAAGTGAAATTAATAAATGAAAATCATTTCCAACCTGAAGCACACCTAAAAAAACATGTACACCATTGCATGCGTTCTCACATTACACAAGGTCAACACTGCCAGAAGCTTGTACTGTATCTGCTTAAAATACAATATTTATGAGACAAACCTCTGGGAATGGCCATTGAAATGTTTCCTCTTTGCCAGACCAAAGCCAAGATATATTTTTAAAAACTCAACAATAGATGTTTATTTTGCTCACTATTGACCTGTTATATTTTATTCCTTTGCCTTTTCCCTTTCCTTTCTCCCTTTTTCATTTAAAAAACAAAACAAAACTTAGCAGTGTCACTGTACAACCAAATATGTAAACATTGGTATACTGTCATCATGCTTCTAAAAAGAATATAGTGTAATGATAATAGAATCACTAGCAGCAATAAGAAGACTCTCTGGTCATTTTGATTTTTCTTTGACACTGTCCCCTTGGATGTTGAACTCCTCCATAATTTCTGATAGTTCTAGAGGTGGGATTGGTGGCATATCAAGGAGAAATTAAATTTCATCCTTTTGGCTTTAACACGTACACGATAAATGTGACAGCTTGGTGCACTGTGGCTGACAGATCCCATTAACTAGAAGCTAATGTTGTAGAGTCAGGCCAAACACAGAGTCACAGCCTCTGGCTCCAGGAAGGTCCCCTTCATACTAGGATTCTCACATGCCCCTGGGGGGAGAAAAAAAGCTATAAATATTTCTACTAGTTCCCTCCTCAAAGCTATAAGAATGAATATTTACACAATTGAGATCCTTTTTCTACTCTTGGAAAGTTACCTCCACTGACACAGGCTATTGATTTGAGCAGGTTATTCAAGCCAGCCCTCCTTCCCTCCATAGTAAAGAATAAGCATATAGCAGGGCTTAAGCTTTCATTCTTGAATCCCTGGTAAAACAATGGATAAAAGGATAGGGAATTTGTTTTGAACATATTTGCAGTTTTCTCTCTTTTTGTGTGTTTGTAATGAATTGATGGTTAAAAAAAAAAGGAAAAGAAAAGCAAAAGAAAGTACCAAGAAAAATAAAATCAGCCAAAACATGAAAAGAATAAAGTGTTAGGAAATGGATGTGGCTCAAGGAATATTTTGAATGAGACTTCAAAAATAAATTCTAGATAGACTTACTGAAAAGTTTAGGTTCTGGAGACCATTGAAAGAAACACAAATCCATTGTTTGAACATGTTTGCTTAATTAATAAGGTTTTTTGAGAATTAGTGGTCGGCCATAAGCACTGTGAGTTTAAGTGTGTATTTGTGTGTGGAGAAGGGGCAGATGATAAAAAGAATTTGCCATTGTTTACAAAGTGCTCATATTATGGTTGAGGAAATAAAACATTTCCCAGAAGAGGCCACAGAACACAGAGATTAAGAACAGAGACACAAGAGCCAGACGGCCTAGGGTCAGCCCTTGCACTGCTACTGATCATGTGCTCAACCTTGACCAAGTTAATTCTCTATAACTTGGTGTCCTCCTCTGCAACATGAGAATAATAGTACTCAGTTATAGTTGAGAACTAAATGAATTAGTATTTGTAAAATGCTTAAAATAACACAAATAGTGAAATAATATATTTAATAATGTCTTGGGGAAACATACATGGATATAACCCTTTTTAAAAAAAAAAAAAAAGTATGACTTCATCCCTCATGGAGCTCATTGTTTGCACAGGAGGAGACAGATGAGTAATTTCAAAAGTATGAAACCTGTTGGTAATTTCAACATTCAGACATGAAATATCCTGGGAACACAAAGAGAGATGTGCTTACCTAGAATAAATTGAGGGAGGTGGGGGTGTCCAAAAAGGTTTCATAGAAAAGCTTAGTAAGAGACTCATAGATTGAATATGAGTTCTCAGACAATGATACTGAAAGTTTAAATGTGGGTTTGAGCATTTAAAGCACAGGGACCAGCATGACCCACAGCCATGTGTAAAATACTTGGCATATTGGGGTCTTGGAAGGGAGATGGTATTGGTGGATTGGAAAATGGCCTGGCCAGCATGAGGATGGAAAGGCAGACTGGCACCACATTAAGAAGTTGGGACTTAATCATGTAGGATAAGGGTAAACTAAAAGGGGGTGTTATAGTAATATTTTTATTTTTAAAAGATTGGAGGAGAAACAAAGCTGAAAGGCAAGTGACAACAGAGATCAGCTAGATATTATTTTAGTCAAGGGTAATAGCACCATCAGGGAAGGATTCAAAAGCGATCAAAGAGAATCCACAGAACCAATTGGATGGCTCGCGCAGGGATGGAGTTAAGGGAGGGGCGGAGTGAAGGTTAAATCTTTAGGTTCTGGTCTGGGGGGACTACAGGAAAGAAAAGTCTTTCTCTAAGACAGACAAGATAGGAGAAAGCAACAGTTCTACAGAAATATGAGTCTGACCTTTATCTGAGGTTGATGTTCAGATTACATGTCTGGAGCTGGAAAACAAAGCTAGTCTGGAATTTGAATCATCCTCTCCAGGAATCTTCCTTGAAATCCCAGATTGGTTTAAATGTTCGCTTTCTGTGGAGGATTTTACAGCACCTTTAATTGTGCCATTTGGCATACTATAGTGCAATTTTTTGTTTACAGCTATAACTCATCACTTTCTGGCTTGGTTATCCATTTAACAAATACATTTTAAAAATCTATTTCATGTTACATACAGGCTAGATGCTGGGAATTCCCAGTGAACAGGATCATTATGATCTTTGTCCCTCTGGGACATTCAGCTTAACAGGAAAAAAAAAAACAAATCCTCACAAAATGCTTGTTAAATTGGATGAGATAGATTTGGGGATCATGAGAACAGGTAGTATTGAAATGTTGAACATGGATAAAACTTTTCTAGTAAGTGAAAGGTAAAAATAAATTTACAGTGAGTGACAATGGGAAACACCAATATTTAGAGAGAGTGAACGAATTCAGGAAAGAGAGTGCGTCAAGGACAGTAAAGATGTAAAGTTGGATACAGTGGGAGAAACAATATAAAATGACATTTCATTTTGCTATCAAAAATGATTTGCCAAATTGTATTACTTGTTAATCATGTTTTCAACCATTATGATATATGTTTTGTCATTTAGATGCTCTTTCAAAGTCTTCGTGATAAGATTCCAGTCATTCATTGTTAGTCTTAATACTGTTAATGCTTATATATGATTCGACTTATATGAGGCATGTAAAACAGTGAAATTCATAAAAGCAGAGAGTACAATGGCTGTTGCCAGAGGCTTTGGAGAGGCAGAAATGGGGAGTTGCTAATCAACAGGGACAAAGTCTCAGTTATGCAAGATAAGTAGGTTATAGAGAGCTTTTGCATCACAGTGTCTGCAGTTGACACATTGTGTGGGTCATGCTGGTCCCTCTGCTTTAAATGCTCAAACCAGCATCTAAACATTCACCTCTCACTGTCTGGGAACTCAACATGCATTCCTCAAGTCTCTCACTAAGCTCTACTTCTCTCTGAAACCTTTGTGTACTCCCCCCATCTCCCTCAGTTTATTCTGGTTGAGCACATCTACCCTTTGTGTTCCCAGGGCACCTGATGCCTAAACATTGCAATTACTCACATTTTTGGAATTTTTAAAATTACTAATCTATCTCCTCCTGTGTAAGCAATGAACTCTGTGAGTGCAGAAGCCATACTTTAAAAAAAAAAAAAAAACCACACACAATGATTGAATAATTGAGTGTCAAATGCTCCAGAGAGGTCAGTGAAGATGAAGTTTGAAAAATGGCAATTAAATCTGGTGTGGTGGGCAGAATTTGGTCCTTATAACCTTCACCCCCTGGTGTTACTCCTATGAATGTGTTAGGTTACATAAGGGATATAATTAAGATTACATTAGATGACCTTATGCTAGAGATAATATCCTGGATAATCTGTGAACGTCTATTCTAATCACATTAGCCCTGAGAAGCAGACATCTTTCTCCAACTGGTAGCAGAGAGAGCAGAGAGATTCCAAGGAAAGAATTCCACATACTACACTGTTATTGGCGCCAGATGAAAGGAGACGCATGTCAAAACTCAGGGACCTCGGTCCTCCAACAACAAGGAAGTGAATTCTTTTAACAGTCTGAGTGAACTTGGAAATAGAATCTTCTCCAGAGCTTCCAGATAAGAGCCCAGTCCAGCTGACTCCTTGATTTCAGTGGAGAACCCAGTTAAGCTGTGCTGTGCCTGGAGTTCTGAACCATAGAACTATGAGATCATACATTTGTGCTGTTTTAAGCTACTAAGTTTGTGGTGATTTGCTAGGAGAGCAATAAAAAAAAATCCATATACCTAGCAACTATGAGTCATTGGGGGATGAGGCTGAGAGTAATTTCAGTAGCATATACTGAGGCCCAGAGGCACCTTAGGTTAGGTGGGATGGAAGGTGTGGAAGTAGATGAGCATTTCCCTTTCATACCCCTCCCCCTTTTTTGGGGGGTGGGGAGTTGGAGTCTCACTCCATCACCCAGGCCGGAGTGCGGTGGCACATTCACTGCCACCCAGCGTCAACCTGCTGGGCTCTGGCGATCCTTCTGCCTCAGCCTGCCAACATAATCTCCCTTTCTACACAGTGTCCATTGTGTCCTATGTAATGTTTGTGATAGGGGTTTGTTTATAAAGGTAATCTGTTAAATTTTACTCTTTTCCTCCTCTAAAATACAACCTAATCCAATGAGCTTAAAATCATTTGCATATTTGATAAATATTTCATTC
Source organism: Carlito syrichta (assembly GCF_000164805.1). Taxonomy (NCBI): domain Eukaryota; kingdom Metazoa; phylum Chordata; class Mammalia; order Primates; family Tarsiidae; genus Carlito; species Carlito syrichta. The sequence goes on along the minus strand of NW_007136330.1, from coordinate 202,614 downwards.
ATCCCTCTGATTTATTTACAGAAATAAATCAAATAGAACAGGCCCTTGTCTATCTTCCAAGGGTCCAAACACAGTTAAAAGAATTATTGCCTTTACTGTATGTTTGCTAAATATCGAAAGTTTTCATGAGATCACTTCAAAGTTCTTCCTACACCCAATATAGAAAAATACCCAATGAGAACACTTGATGGTGCACTGTGAAATGAATTTCTTTTGACTTGAATTCCCAGTTTTTCATTTTTTAAAATGATATTTATTTATTTATTTTCTGAGTCAGAGTCTCACTCTGTCACCTAGGCTGGAGTGCAGTGGCATGCTCACGGCCACTGCAGCCTCCACCTGATGGGCTTAGGTGATCCTTCTGCCTCAACCTTTCAAGTAGCTGGAATCACAGACGTGTACCACCACGCTCGGCTAATTTTTTCATTTATTGTAGAGAAGAGGTCTCCCTGAGTGGCCCAAGTTGGTCTCAAACTCCTGGGCTCAGCAATCCTCTCGCCCCTGCTTCCCTGGGCAACATGGTGAGAACTCTCTCTACAATAAATTTTAAAAATAGCTGGGTATGGTGGCACACACCTGTAGTTCCAGATATTTGGAAGGCTGTAGTGGAAGGATCGCCTGAACCCAGCAGGTCGAGGCTGAGGTGGCCATGAGCATGCCACTGTACTTCAGTCTGGGCGACAGAGTGAGAAACCAACTCAAAAAAACAACAAAAAAAACGAAAGCCACAGTCCAGAAAATGTTTTGATCATTATTCAGAGGATTTGACATAATGCCACTTTAATGGCTATTTAATTAATACTATGTGTGAAGTTCTCTCTAGTAGGCACTTGGGTTGATATAAAAGTAAAAGATAATTCTTGCACTCCAAAAGTCTGTATTTTATTTTATTTTATTTATTTTTAAATTTAATTTAATTTTTTAGAAAGCAGGATTTATTGAGAGAATAGAGAAACTCCCACAGTGGGAGGGGACCCAAAGGGGTTGCCCCAAAAGTCTGTATTTTAAATGAAAATCAAAACATGCTTTCTTAATATATGCACAGGAGCATCAGATGGAATTAATATAACTAATCAAATTCATCCCTGGTTTGATAAGTTGGCCCTCAAAGGAGTAGAACCAGTGTTTCTAGCTCTATTCCTTGTAGAAATAGGTCATGTATTTCTTTTTCATGTGATTTTTTTATTGTTGTTGTTTTGTTTGTTTTTTGAGTCAGAGTCTTACTCTGTCACCCAGGCAGGAGTGCAGTGACCCACTCACGGCCATGGCAGCCTCGACCTAATGGGTTCAGGTGATCCTTCTGCCTGAGCCTTCCAAGTAGCCGGAACCACAGGCATGTGCCACCATGCCCGGCTAATTTTTTTGTTTTATTGAAGAGGCGAGGTCTTGCCATGTTGCTCAGGCTGGTCTCAAACCCCTGAGTTCATGTTTCGTGTGATTTAACAACTATTACAAACCCTGCCTCTGTGATTTCAATTGAGTCCAACAAATCTCTTATAGCTAAGTGTTACATTCTACCTTGAAGATTAAAAGACTCATAAAACAAGGGCTTGCCCTCAAGATGCTGAATCTCAAACATTTGCTGCATGTCAGTATTGCAAACCGAGGAATATTTAGGCGCGTGCCATGAAATCTTTCTATGTCTTTCTTTTTATGGTTTTCTGGGGATTTTTTGTCACAATTTTATTCTGATAATTATACCCACATAGTATATAATTTGGAAGAACTTTGTCACCCTTATATCAATTTTGTACATAAAGTATGCTTTAAAATGTATTGTCGTTTCTTTTAAAATATGAATCCATGCTAGTTTATTTTTAAATCTGTGCCTATCTCAATAATTTGGAAATATACAGGATTATCATTATAATATATTCCAAAGTGTAATATTATATTAGAAATATTTAAGGTCTGGAACCTGGCACATTATTTTCACCTACGCAATGTACTTTATGAAAAATTTTTCTTATATGTGTATTATTTTGCAATTTAATTCAATTTAAAACAATTTGTAAGTAATTTCCAAAGACAAATATGCTAAATTGATATGTAGCAGCCATCATATATTTTCAAGTACACATATAACTTTAGACAACTATTCTTTTGTTGTTACAGTCCATTATTTATTATTATGCTTTGTAAGCATACTACTTATTTACGACTATAAGGAAGAATGCCAAATTCAAAAAATATCTTACAGTCTTACATAGTTAAGTTTTTTGCCTTGTGCCATATACTTGATAACTTGATGATTTAAATATTATCGTGTCAATTTTTGAATACAAAGTTATAATTTATTTACTTTAAAATTATGTACAGAAATTTTAATACCTTAATCTAAAACAGAAGGAAAGACAAAAGGTGTTTGGATGCGCTGACTTGGTAGATTGCTGAAAATGACTTTGTGGTGAAAGTACTTTGGTTTGATAATAACTCTCTCTTTCTTCCTTTGTTTTAAAGAGATTATTGCAGACAATTTATAATGTCTTCAGTTTTCAACCTACATATGTATATATTTTTCCTTGAAGAAAAATAGCAAAAATAGTCCAAAAATAGCAAGTCATAAGTAGTCCATTTTAACTAAAAATCCATGAAAATCACAAATCTGATTTTACCTTCCTACCAAGAAGAAAAATAAAACCTAGCCAACTCATTTGCATCATAATCTAATTTTTGAAATTACTTTATCAGTGCAATAACACATTCAATGGAGCTTTTGTCTTATTGATGAAAAGGGAATCCACTTGGTTAGGGAGTACATAACATTTTTTAATTAAATTTGTGTTATTATTGTCCTTACACTCAAAGGGCCAGGTGATGGCAATGTTCCATGGAGGAAAATAATATTGCTATAATAACAGCAATAGCCATGAAAATGTAGTAACATTTCACTGAGACATAATGGCACACTAATAAATATGTAATCATTATTTAGGTATTTTGTAGAGAAGAGTTAAAGTAATCAGTAAGGCTATTTTCTAAATTAAAGACACCGTTCTAGAAGTTGGGGATATAGAAATGGGATAAATATATTTCATTTTTGTAAACTAGTGGAAGAGACAGATCCTGTGAATACATACAATGATAAGTCACAAGGTGGCCAATTATGAGATGCCTGTGAGTCAGGTTATTGGATAACTGTTTCAGGAGACCTTTGAAATGGAGGGAAATGTGACAGAGATTCTAGGCAGGAAAGGATGAAGCTTTGGATATACACCTAACATGTTTAGAATGATGACAAGTAGACTTGAGAAGCACTGTAGACGATTCACATAGAGAATCTGTAGGGTTTAGCCCAGAAAGTTGACTTGAACCAGATTACGGAGGGTCTTGGATTTCCAAACAAAGGAGGGAGGAGCATGTTGTCTCAAAATTTGGATATGACTACATGATGATTTCAGTGGGAATTAAAACAGATGGAGGGAGACTAATGTCATTTTTCAAGGAAGAATTTACAGGATTTAGTGACTGAGGGAGAGGATAATAAAGAGAGTCAACAATGACATTTAGGTTCTAAGTGTGGGTGACTAGAAAAATAAAGACATCATATTTCTGTTAAAAAAAAAATTAAGAATGTTTTCCTCAAAGCATACCTAACAGAATTTTTCAAGGGAAAACTCGCTGAAAATTCACAGTGTAAAAACTACTCGTCACACCTGAAATTATGTGAAAATCACAATTGTTAACTTCCAAATGTTGATAATGATAGACATTAGGAACATGGTTCTCACCATAAATTATCTTTCAGAACTTGCGTTTTCTTAGCCCTCCTTGTAACTAAATTTAGAATTTATACATGTAATGTCAAACATAATGCATAAAAGTGTTTATAAGAATGCTACGCATTTCTGAGAGCTTACCTAATTGTATAATTTTAACTACTTTTGAGCACTTAATCAAAGATTTGAAAGTATAAAAGAGTAGAAAGATGTCTCAACTATAATCAATTCTGAGAAACTTACAAAGAATGCTTATTAAACACTAAAGAAAGAATAAAAGTAATTCTAGGACAATGATCAAGAAGGACAGAGAATATTGAAGAAAGGAAAGAACAATTTGAGATTTAAAGAGTGAAGTGCACTAAGATCAATCAAATAACAATACCAGATGTGAACAATCAGCAGCTCAAACAAAAGTGAAAGAGCAGAGCTCAGGAAATAGATGTTAAACCCATGAGCATTGCGAGATAAGGTACTGAGGACAGGAGTTAACACAGCAAGTAAAGGCAATCAGATTTAATTAATACCTAATGGTAAGACATTCTAGAAAAGAATATGTTACATTAGTTACATAACGAAGTGTAACTAGTTAAGCTTTAGTGGGGCATCCAAACTTCAATAAAGAAAAATATGGTTTTGCTTTGGGTATAATTTAAAAGATCACGTGAGAGAAAATACTGTAAGAAAAATAAGAGTTTCTTTTAAAATATGGTCAAATAATTTTATATTCTTCATTTTTTTGTGATGAACAAGTCTTAAAAGAATTAAAATTTTCTTGTACTGGATATTCTCAAGACCTAAGTTTACCGTGGATTCAGGTACAACAGACTTGACCCATTTTCTGTATGCTGCTTGATTACAGAAGTAAATGCCCTGTGGGGTTCTAAAAACCCCAAAAGTGAATAACAACTTATGTAATACAGTGAAATAAAATAGGCACTAGTTAGTTAATGTGAGTAAAATATATAAAAAATGACTAGACATCATCCATTTAGGAGATAATATAAATGACTGACAGCTCAGACAAACAGACAGACTTAAAAGCAGGTGAGTCTGGTGTTTTGATGACCTTCATTTTATTCACAATTTCTGCTCCTGATCACAACGAGCCTACAGAACTGACTGTTATGAAAAAATGCACAGGAAACGTGGATGTGAAACTGAGATTTGCAGAAGTAGTGAAAATGGTTATAATCTTTAAAACTAGGGGAAAAATTTAAAGAAATATTTACTGTTGCATTTGTACAGTAGTCCATTTTTCCTGAAGGGGCTAATAACTTCCTAAGCCCTTGTAGGGGTCAGATGGAAATAAACTTTGTCACCTGTTCTTTTTTTTCTGACATATTTGAATTTGGAAAGCTATTATAAGTGAGCTTCATCATGTCATTTCAATTCACACATCCTCAGGGTAGCTAATTTTTCTTATGCCAACTGCTCTCAGGCTCATGTTTTAAGTCTCGACAACTAAAAGCTATCTTCTACTTTAATTTTTTTTTTTTTTTACCTTGAACCTCAGCCTTCTAGAGAGCCAGCTCCTATAACAAAAGACATTGAAAACCCAATCCCAGTCATCTTCTTTTTTTCCCTTGAGCTTTTAAAATATGATAGACAAATTCGTCTTTTATATACTTGATTTTACCGCATATTCATGTAGCCTTTTACTAATATGAATATGTTTCAACTTCAGAGAAGAAAATAGATGGAGCCCCAGAACATTGAAAGTATTTTCAGTAATGTGCATATGTGTGTAATAGCAAGAGCAGACATCACCCTGGTTCACAATACTTCTCACTATAGACATTTATGGAAGTAGAAAACTTGCCACAAGGATGCCATACATTCCAGAGTACATCAGTGTTACACAGTTAAGTACATTTTATTGATCATATCAACTGAAGGGAATTTCAAGTTATATGTTTTGATCTAGCTTGGCTGTAATCAGAAGGTCAGCGTACAAAGGAAAATAGTCATGGTGGAAGGGGTGCAACAACCTTTCTATGTTTTATTGCCAGCATATGGTAACTATTCTTGATCCTGCAATCTTTTACGCACTTACATGTCATTCTTATTTTCAGTTTATTTTAAGCAGTATTAACACATAAAGATTTATCCAAGTATTTTTACTGGAAATTTCCTATATGGAAGTATTACAAAACGGAACCTATAGTAATTATTGCCTTTTTCAAGGTCAGTTCTAAAGACCATCACCAGAAAAGCTTACATTTTATCTAAGGGAGGAAACCAAGAGAGTATTAGCCTCATAGGCTAACGTGGATACTGGCGTTCCTAAAACATACAACAAAGAAGCTATTGGTTTAAATTAATCCCATTTTTGTTTTCAGCTATATTGTTTAGCAGTTAGTTCCTATAACCTAAAAATTATATTCTAAACTTTCATAACAAATAAAAATAAAATCAACTATTAAATAATTGTGCATACCTTTCTTTTGCAAATGTTCAAGTACTATTAAGATATAAAAACAAGTGTAACACAAACAAATTAGATGTCAAATGCTATGAGAAGATGGATTCAGAAATGCTGGAAGAGCCGGGCTCGGTAGCTCAGCCTGTAATCCCGCGCCTTGGGAGGCTGAGGTGAGTGGATTGCCTGAGCTCGTGGGTTCGAGACCCGCCTGGGCAACTTGGTGAGACCTCATCTCTACAATAAATCAAAAAATTAGCTGGGTATGGTAGCGCGCGCCTGTAGTTCCGGACACTTGGAAGGCTGAGGCGGCAGGATCGCCGGAGCCCAGCAGGTCGAGGCTGCGGTGGCTGGGAGCGGCCACTGCACTCCAGTCTGGGTGACAGAGTGAGAATCCAACTCAACAACAACAACAACAACAAAGAAATGCTGGAAGAATAAAAGAATATCTCTTTTACCATATGAAATGTTTTTGGAACTTCATATGTTAAGCTGACCAGTGAAAACACAAATACGTGACAGAACACATCAGGAAAATAAAATAAAAATGCTTATAGAATTTACCAAATGATGTCTTTGCTTAGATATATGCATTATTATTAAAGCTAATTAGAGTCACTGTAAGAAGAACCAAGTATTATACTTACTAATTGTTCTCACAACAGAATTTGTCATCGTTTCTTGTTGATACTTATTTAAAAATCGCCTAATTTTTCTAGCGTATTATTTTATGTTAATGAAATTAGTTCTTAAATATTACTGTTCTTTAATATAAGAATGATCAACTACACTAACAATTATGAAGCCCTTTATACAAATTCATTTTATAGAGTAGAAAATAATTAAATGCAGTATCTGTAGGTCCTTCTGAGAAAAAAATGTGTCTTGAAATATCTTTAGAAACACAAATTAAAAACCATATAGATCTTAAATTAAATGTATCATGTGGCACATAGTCAAAAATAACTCATCAGGTATTCTTAATTTGAATTTCTGTGTGTCTGTTTTATTAAGAGTGATTAAAAACAAACCATTAATAAATCTTTTTGTAAAGCTGGTCTTTGAAATGATATATTAACCCATTTTCTTTTATCTTAAAAGTCTCTATGTTTTGTCTTTCGTTTCCAAACTGAAGAAAGTTATTCCTTCTTCTCCCCTTCCCCCAGCATCCAATGTGGAAGATCTGGGCCTGCCAAAGCTAACCCCTTTCCAAGAAAGGGCAGCACTGCCCCCTAGTGGACTTAATTGCACAAAAGGGAGAAACAGCATCGTTTTCAGTAAAACAATTCTATAGCAGGAATCTTAATGTATTGATGCACCTGCTTTAAAACTGTGCCCGGGTACCATTCACTTTTCAAATAGCAACGGTCTGCACATGAGATGTTAGCTGCGATGGTCAGCTACGATTTATGAAAGCAAATAAAATCAAAGGAGTGATGATGTTTCAACTTTAATACAGACATAAAATGATACGTTGCTGTTACCATCGTAGTGAGTGCCAGAAAAGTCACTCGGATTCCCAAGGCCCACTGCTTTGTGATTTCCATTTACATGTAAACTCAAATATTCAGTTCTACCCCGTACTAGAGCATGTGTTCTTCTGATGTGTTCTTACAGCATCATTCCCTTTCCTTCATAGCATTTGTCACAGTTTGTAATTCTATTGTGTGATAATTTCCTCAATATCTGTTTCAGCCACTAAGTGTGTGATGGCAGAAGCTACCTCTGATATTCATCATTATATCTCTTCCACAGTATTAGACACAAGGGAGGGACAACTGGACATATCTGATGAATTAATAAATAAGCCACAGAAATAACTTACTAAGAATAAAAGTGGCATTGAAGTATATTCTAATAGTTTCATGCCAATTCCCACTCAGTGAGGTATTCCTGTAGCCACCCCATTAATAACAAAGCACAAAACAACACACTGTCAGTTCTCTCTTGATCTACCCTTCCAGGTATCAACTCTTAAAATCTGCATCCTCCTGACGTTCTTAGTAACCTTTTTCTTCAACATATTATCACTTGGCTTTTACTTTCTCCCTCTTTATTAGGCCTTGAAGTCTTACTGCTTATGATGAGGCCTCTAGTTACAAATGTCTTGATTTCCCAAGTGATAGTCTACTTCATTTAGAAAGAATATATTCTTAATTTCTTGCCACTGTGAATCACCAGTATCCATGATTATGTAAGATTTTCCAATGAATTTATGATCTCTCTTCTGCTATACTTCTTGGAGTACTCATAAGCTGATGCCAAAAGTTTTATTGTTTCTTTCCATAAAACATGCTCAACTCATAATAACTGACTCACAGTTATTATGAATTATTGTCAGATATAGTAAATTAACAGTATCTTGAGACTTTTAGGTAACCCGAATTTGCTGTATGATTGCAAACCAGCTTTGCACGAAGTTTAAATACTGCAACGCAAATGTACTTTTACGTAATATAATTAGAGTATTACCAAATGCAGTTGGTAAGTTGGGGAGATTTTGCATCTTATAGCATAGGAATTCCCTTGATTCTTACATGACTTTTCTAGATCATTAGTGGTTTGACCTACCAAGTAATAATAGCTGAACACAAAATGAACAACACAGCTGAATATGAAAGCAGTGGTGAAATAAAGTATTCTAGGCCTCCCCTTTAACCCATCATTCTTCTTGGTTCAGTTGGGCCATGTGCTATGTGATTGAAAGTGCTCATTATGTGGTTTTCTTTGACTTTTGTACATTTGCTCTTCCTTCACAACTCATCAGCTTTACTCATTCCTTATATCTGCAAGCATCAAAGTACATCTCTCCCCACTTTGATTTTTAAAGTCTTCTATTTAATGTTGCATATATTTATTTTAAAAAGTCCATGTCATTTAAACTCTTTTTAAGGATATTTATAATCTGGTCACAAAATCCTATCGTTTTTAGTTGCCTGTTTCAAATCTGTATTTTTCCTACATGCCGTATAATTTTTCGAGTGTGACTTCACAGAACTTATTGTTTTCAGGGGTGCACTATCCTAAAAATTGACTGTAGTAAGCAGAACAATGGCTCCCCAAAGACGTCTGCACCCTAACCCCTAGGACTTGTGAATATATTAGCTTATGTTGAAAAAGAGAATTAAGGTTGCAGATATAATTAATGTTGCTAATCAACTGACCTTGAGATGGGGACATTATTCTGAATTCTCTTAGTGAGTCCAATCCAATTACTGAGTCCTTAACAGAGGAAGATGGATCAGGAAGAGAACTCAAACTGCAATTGCTGGGTTGAAAGATAGAAGAAGGAGAGCATGAGTCAGGAGATGCAGACAGCCTCCAGAAGCTGGAAAAGTCAAGAAAACTGACTCTTCCCTAAACCCTCTGGAAAGGATTGCAGCCCTACCAAAGTGCGATATTAGCCTAGAGAGATGTATGGTGGATTTCTGAACTATGGAACTGTAAGACAATAAATCTGTGTTGCTTAACCCATCGTGTTTGTGGTAATTTGTTACAGTAGCAATAAAAATTAATACATAGGCATATCTTTAATTTGCTGCTTTTATTGCTACTATTAATAAAGCACCCAATATTACACAATTGCATGTAAAAATTTAAGTGAGAATTGCTTTTATTAATTTAGTAGACTGATACTTTTAAATCTCCTTTATAAGTTTATGTTGATTCAGGGATTGCCAATAACAATTAGAGATCTAGATGGTTATTAATTCAGTACTAACACTTTTTTAGAGTAGCCAAGACAATGTTAAGTGAAATGAATATACATACACATTAATAGCTACACACACACACACACATACATTTGGAGATAAACCATGGCTCCACCACTGGAAAAAAGTATCAGGTTGCTGGGCTTAGCAGTGCTATCATCCCCAGCCCACACCATGGTACCTGCACAGAGGGCCCTGCATCATTTTCCACCTAAATTCCCTTTAGGGCATTATCTCTTGTGTGAGACTACTCTGCAGACCTCTCTCCTTAAAAACTTCCCTGTTCTCCAGTCTCCCAACTCCTGATGATGAATTAATTGCATTTAATGATTTTAAAATGGCGAATTATATATTTCCTTTAGATTAAATAATTTAAATTTAACTATCTTCTTCAGGGGATAATAACTTAACTCCTGACTGTAATTGATATGACTTTAAGGACAGAGATAATATTGAGCAGGTGGAATTTTTCATCTTTCAGATCACATGTGCTCAACCGTAACTGTAAGGCTGGCTCCCATGCATCTAGCAAACTCACTGTTTAACCACAGCTAATTAGCAGTATTTTTTTTTTTTTTTGGTCTATAAAACTGGATTGTTCATGTGATGACTGGTGAAATGTGTTACTCATATAAGATAGTGCAAATATCATAGTTTGTTTTTTTTTTCTTGGAAGATAAAAGACTTAATGACATTTATCTATAATTTCTTAATGATAGTTGTTTTATCTGTAAAATTAAAGACTTGGAGGATAGATACTATATATTTTTGATGGGCCATATAATGCACACATATGTTTTTGGATAAAAAGAATCATTAGGCTTATTTATTTATCACCAAAAGGTGGAGATGGGATCAAAGGAGAAAACAAAGGGAAGCAAATCTATGTTCAATATATTAAAATTTCTAGATCACATTGATGCTGGAAATGGCATTGATTTCTTTATGAGGTACAATGTTCCTGTAGCTTGAAGTGTTTAATTAGATATCAGATGATAATTACACAATAATAAATATTGTAGAACTTATTACTGTTTTAAGTGGATTTCAGGGGTAGAGACCAAAGAACTCTATCAAAAGACCCTGACAACTTCATCCACACTTGATCTCTTTCCACATCCTGGCTCTGCTTTCCAAAGTATTGGCTTTATTCAGGTAAACTCAGGTTGGCAAGATAGACACCAACACTATGAGACTAACAGCCTATCTTCACAGGCACTGTAGCTGAAAAACAGCTTCGCTTTCCCAGCAACAGATCTGAAATGGAATTTGCTTGGCTTTGCATATATCATGCGACCATAATCATTATTTCCAGGAGAAATATTTTGATTAATCAGTCCTAGGTTACATATCAAAACAAGGGGTTGAGAGTATGATCAGTCTCACCCAAATCACGAGGATTAAGAGTAAAGAGAAAGGAAGTCTTGAAGAAAACTAGAATATTATTTGCAAAAGGAAGAATGAATGTTGGGCTATCAAAAGCAACAGAACTGTTCATACGGGGACTTTGATTGTTTTTCTTTTTTCTCTTTTTTTTTTTTGAGTTGGAGTCTCACTCCATTGCCCAGGCTGGAGTGCAGTGGCACGCTCACGGCCACCCCAAGGTCGACCTGCCGGGCTCCAGCAATCCTTCCGCTTCAGTCTTCCAAGTAGCTGGAAGTACAGGCGTGTGCCACCATCTCCTGCTAATTTTTGAGGTATTGCAGAGATGAGGTCTCACTGAGTTGCCCAGGCTGGTCTCGAACCCATGGACTCAGGTAATCCACTCGCCTCGGCCTCCCAAAGTGCCGGGATTATGGGCTGAGCCACTGTGCCCGGCCGGGACTTTGATTTATAAAGTTTCTTTCAGTTCAAAGGTTCTAGTATTTATAAATTTCTTATCTCTCAAGATGTAATCGAGATAAACTAATATTTTCTGAGGACTTCAGATTACTTTTTTTAAAACATATTTTAGTTGATTTGAGAGTTTCTTAAAACACTCAACATTAATAAGGTTGAGGATTTAGGTACATCATCTTCAAAAAGAAGGTTCTCTTCATACATTAACAGGTTACATCACACTAAATCTAATTTACATCTACTAGAAGTTATTCATAATATTTCTCCAAATTAGTATCTGTGTTTCTTTCATGGAAACCCATACACACTTCAAAAAAGGTGATAATCTTTAGGGATTCTATTTGACAAAATAAAATTCCCTTTCAGGCACCTACTAGTGATGATTTGAAAACCTTGTTACAGAAAAAGATGTCTGCACACATATGTTTGTTGCAGCTTTGTTCACAATAGCAAAAACATGGAACCAACCATGTTGCCCATCGAAGCTGGACTGGATAAAGAAAATATGGTACATATACATAATGGAATATTATGCGGCCATAGAAAAGGACAAATATATGGTCTTTGCAGCAACTTGGATGGATTTGGAGTCGATCATACTCAATGATCCATCACAAAACAAAGAACAGAGTACCATATGTTCTCACTCATAAGTGGATCTTGAACAATTATAATGCTATAAGAAAGTGTTTGGCAGTAATGGGAAACTGTCAGGGGAGGGGGGTGGGACTGGTAATTGAGGGAAACTGCTAGGGGAGGGAGGGGCATACCTCATCAACAAGGGTGCCTGCATAATCAATGTTTGTATACCTAACCCTGAATTGTACCCCACATCTTTCAAATAAAACAGACAAACAAACAAAAAAGAAAATCTTGTTACAGGATTCAGTTGGGTTGCTATGGCATGCATTGTTTTGCTACATTCAGCAATGGCATCCAGTCAGTCTCAGGTCTTCCTTTTTTTTTTCAAATGTATTTTGACAATGAAAGAAAACAATGATTCTAAGGAAGTTAAAGCCCTTCATAACCTTCTCTGGCACCAGTCCCCCCCAAATTATTCTAAATGCTGTTCTTTAATACTAGAGCATTTTTTAGTGCACAAATATTCCTACAAATGTTAGAAGGCACTGGATTCTCTTTTGCTTAATATTCCATAAAGGAAACATAGTATAAGAATTAATAGCACACTCTGGTGCCCAACTGCAAGGTTCATTTTTTTTTTTTTTTGCTACCTACCAGCTGGCCGACCTCACACTGAAGATGCTAATGGCTGCTTACTAACAGGAATATTATAAAAATTAAGTGAGCTCATCTTCATAAAACGTTTAAATAGTGTATCTCACATAAGTGCACATTTAAAATAGTGTTTTCTGTCTTTCTGATTCCATGTCTGTGGTTTGCAAAGAAATAGAATGCATTCATTTGATTAGTAATTAGCTAAATTTTGTCATCTTTATTGCCTCTTTAATAGATGATCACTTAAGATAAGAGGAAATCTATGCACGACAGTGTGCCTCTCTGAGAATTAATTGATATGATATGATACATGATGACATGTTATATGATATACCAGAAAAAGAATGTAGATCTCTAGAGAGCGAGTTTTTATTACGTGTGCTTTATTGCTTCTTAAATTGGATCTGTTTTGCAGATTGGATTATTCACTGACTACATCGTACTCAGTGCTTTGAAGTATGAAAGTAAAATAATTAACCATATTCATCTTGCCATTTTTGTGTGTGTGAATCTGGTTTTATAAATATTCTGTCAATGAAGAATGGAAGACTCAACAAATACAATTCACAGCAAGAAAATATATGTTTTTAAAATTAGATGCCATTGTTAGATGAAGAAAGTATCATTTAGTCTACTTTAAAAAATATTAGCTGAGAAAATCTGGAAGGAAAAGAAGCTATATTTGATATGCAGTAGCTTTATCTATTCTCATACAGATAAAACCAGGCCAGGAGTTCATATATTTTGCATATTAGTCCCCTCCACACCTCATGGTCAAATTTCATCTCCAGTGTTGAAGGTGGGGCCTGATGGGTGGTGTTTGGTTCATGAGGGATAATCTCTCAAAAAATGGCTTGGTGCTGTGCATTCTCATATATTGGTTCCTGTGATATCTGATTGTTAAAAATAGTCTGGTATCATCTCTTTTCTCTGTCTCGCACTTTCTTCCTCTAGTCATGTGATGCCTGTACCCTTTCGTCTTCTGTCATGAGTAGTTTTGTATAGCCTGCAGAACTGTGAGCCAAATGCATATATTTTCTTTATAAATTACCCAGCTTTAGATATTATTTTATAGCAACACAAGATAAAGGAAGACAAGAGTTATCAATAGATTTTTTTTTTTTTTTTTTGGCAATTCTCTTGATTCTCATCAGTCTAATTGCATTGCAATCATTGGTGTAGTCTAAATGGGTAATTTGGGAGTAAAGGTTGGCACATAACTCTGTGAGGAGGGGCAGAACAGATGCCAGTATGGATTTATAAGATGAGCTCTAAAGTTAATTGGATTCACACTGTTTTATCAACATATATACCCAGAATTACTAAACAGAATCCTGGCTATGTGTCATTCATAAAAGTTGGTAACTCCTATCAATATTAAAATATAGGATGTCTTGTCCATTCAATTTATAAACTAAGAGAGTAGCCACGGTATTTTTGTCTGTTTTTTAGTTTGAGTTATACAGGTTAGTCAGAATGTTCTCTTGGATTCAATAGTTCTTGTTTAAAACATAGGAATAGCCAACACAATTCTACTCTCATATAAGTCCTGAAAGAAATTTGGTTCTTGGAGAACCATAAAGTATCTCACGATGGAAAAGAAAGCAAGAAATAATGTTACCCACAAATTAAATTGTAATTGACTGACTAAGGCTTAAGATATACTGTTTTTATTTTTAAATATTCTGATATTCAATATAGAAATTGATTTAAAATTACTTCTTTTGAATATCCCTACTAAACTACTTAGACCACAAATGCTTCATTACTTTGAAAATTGAGTTAAAATATATCTCATTTTCTCAAATGTAGATAATAACAACGGCAGGGAAGGAAGAAATCATGAACACAATGATGCAAACACAAGCTGTTTACACAAACCACAAGTATGTTCATGTTACAAAATATATTTGATTATATAAAAATGCCACTCCCTTGCACTCAACTTTTCAATGAACTTTATGTTATATGTCATAGTTCAATGCAAAATTGAAAGTTTTGATATTAAAATTTATTTTACAATGAAGCCTAAATGTTTAATCAAAAACTTGGCTTTGTTTTTTAAAGTGGATAGTCACATTTGTACACAAACAAACGATAACAGGAAATAAGGAAATAAAAACATGAAAATACAAGTAATATTTGAATAAGTTGTAAAGATGTGGTTTTATTATTTTCCAAAATAATTTTCAGTTGTGGAAGGTAAGTGATGTTATAGAGATATCTAATAATGATTTTACTCTGGCCAAGACACTGTATACCAAGTTTGGGTTAAAAAAATTATAACTGAATTATAATACCCGCCCAAATTGGGATTTAACCTGAAACTTCAAGAAACCCTTTAGCTATTGCATCGCAAAGAGAAATCTATAAAAACTGAATGGCTATGTATGAATTACAGTTAACTCTACAAACATACCTCAGAGATACTGCAGGTCTAATTCTAGACCACCTCAACAAAGCAAATAACACAATAAAGCAAGTAACACAAATTTTGTGCAATAAAAGTTATGTTTACACTATACTGTAGTCCATTAAATGTGCAATAATGTCTAGAAAAACAATGTACATACCTTAATTTAAAAATACTGTTACAACAAACTGCTAATGAACATCTGAGCCTTTTTGCTGGTAGAGAGTCTTGCCTGGATATTGGCTGGTGGCTACAGAAGCATAGAGTGGCTGGAATATTCTTAAAATAAGAAAACAATATTGTTTGCTGCATCAATGGACTCTTCCTTTCACAAAAGCTTTCTCTGTAACATGCAGTGTTATTTAGTAGCATTTTACCCAATGTAGAACTTTCAACATTTGAGTCAATCTTCTCAAGCTTCACCACTGCTTTTTCAACTACTAAGTTTATGTAATATTCTAAACCTTTTGTTGTCATTACAACAATTTTCATAGCATCTTCACCAGGAGTAGATTTCATCTCAAGAAAATCCTTTCTGCTCATCAATAAGAAGCAACTTTTCGTCAAGTTTCATCTTAGATTGTAGCAATTCCATCACACTTCAGGCTCTACTTCTAATTCTAGTTCTCATTATTTCCACCCCATCTGTAGTTACTTCTTCCACTGAAGTCTTGAAATCCACACAGTCCTCCATGATAATTAGAATCAAATTCTCCCAAACTCCTGTTAATATTGATATTTTGATCTCCTCCTGTGAATTACAAATATTCTTAGTGACATATAGAATGGTGTATCCTTTCAAGAAGATTTTCAATTTATTTTTTTTATTTTTTTATTTTTCATAATTATGAATACATAAAAGTTGTATATACTTATGGGGTACATGTGATATTCAATACAAAGATTCAATGTGTAGTGATCGAGTCAAGGTAATTGGGGTATCCATAACCTCAAAATTTATCATCTCTTTGTGTTAGGAACATTCCAATTCCATTCTTTTACTTATTTTGAAATATACAATACATTATTGTCAACTATGTGTGCCACATTGTGCTGCTGAACACTAGATCTTATTTCTTCAGTCTAACAGTATTTTTGCACCCTTTAGCTATTCCCTTTCTCCCTCTTTATCCCCTTCTCCCCACCACCATTCCTAGCCTCTGAAAACCATCATTCTACTCTCTTATATACATGAGTTCAATTTTTTTTAACTCCCACATACAAGTGAGAACAGCTGACATTTTTCTTTGAGCCTGACTTATTTTACTTAACATGTCCTCCAGTTCTATCCATGTTGTTGCCATTGACAGGATTTTGTTCTTTTTATGGCTGTATATTATTTCATTTTTTATATGCAACACATTTTCTTTATCCATCAATCCACTGATGGATACTTAGATTGATTCTGTACCTCAGCTTTTGTGAATAGTGCAGCAGTCAACATGAGAATGTAGATATTTCTTCAATATATTGATTTCGTTTCTTTTGGATATATACCCAGCAGTGGGACTGCTAGATAAGTAATTCTCTTATCAGTTTTTTAGTAACCTCCATACTGTTCTCCATAGTGGATGTACTGATTTACATTTCCATCAACAGTGTATAAGGGCTCCCCTTTCTCAGCATCCTTGCCAGCATCTGTTATTGTCTTTTGGATAAAAGCCATTTTAACTGGGATGGTATCTCATTGTAGCTTTAGTTTGCATTTATCTGATGACCAGTAATGTTGCAAATTGTTTCATATACCCACTGACCATTTGTATGTCCTCTTTTGAGAAATGTCTGTTCGGATCTTTTGCCCATTTTTTAATCAGACTAATTGGTTTTTTTTCCTATTGAGTTTTTTGAGCTCCTTATATATTCTGGTTATTAATTTCTTGCCATATGGGTAGTTTGCAAATGTTTTCTCTCAAATTATGGGTCATCTCTTCACCTTACTGTTTTCTTTGTGTGCTTTTTACTTTGATATGAGCCCATTTGTCCATTGTTTTCTTTGGTTGCCTGTGCAATTGAGATCTCACTCAAGAAATTTTTGCCCAAATCAATGTTCTTAAGCACTTGCTCAATGCTTCCTACTAGCAGTTTCAGGTCTTAGATTTAAGTGTTTAATCTATTTTGATTTGATTTTTTTATGTGTCAAGTGACAGGGGTCTAGTTTCATTATTTTTCATACGGATATTTAGTTTTCCTAGCACCATTTATTAAAGAGATTATTCATTTCCCAATGGCCATTCACTCTTGGCACCTTCATCAAAAAGGAGTTGACTGTAAATATGTAGATTATTTTCTGGGTTCTCGATTCTGTTCCTTTGGTCTATGTGTCTGTTTTAATGCCAGTACATTGCTGTTTGGGTTACTATCGTTTTGTAGTATAATTCAAAGTCAGGTAATGTAATACCTCCAGCTTTGATCTATTACTCAGAATTGTATTGGATATTTTGTGTGTGTGTGTGTGTGTGTGTGTGTGTGTGTATGTGTGTGTGTGTGTGTGTGTGTGTTTCCACATAAAGTTTAGGATTATTTTTCTATTTCTCTGAACAATGTCATTTGGTGTTTTGATAAGGATAGCACGGAAACTGTAGATTGCTTTGGGTAGTATGAACGTTTTAACAATATTGATTCTTCTAATCCATGACCATGAAATGCCTTTCAGCTGGGAAGATGGAATTAAAGTGTAGAGTTTTTTGTTTTCTCTTAACTTTATTTTTTCTTTTCATTTTTATCAAAGTTAAGTTGTGATCAGTTTTAAATAATTTGCAATAAGATTTTATTTTCAAGTCTCATGGTAACCATAAAGCAAAAACCTATAATAGAAAAAAAAAATCAGATGAGATCAGGCACATTCAAGGTGGTATGACTGTAGACTAAAAAAAAAAAAATTAAAAACAAGAAATTAAAATAAGTTGCCAGAGGAAAGCACTTACACACAGAGGAAGACAGGAAGGAAGAAAAAAGAGAGGACCAACAAAAGAACCAAAAAGCAGATAACAACATGACAGCAGTAAGTCCTTACCTATCAATAATAAGATTGAATGTAAATGGACTAAATTCTCCAACCAAAAGAAACAGAATGACTGAATGAATTAAAAAAAAAAAAAAAAAAACAAGAATCAACTATATGTTCCCTACAAGAAACTCAATTCACTTATAAAGACTCATAGAGACTACAAATGAAGGGATGGAAAAAAGATATTCCATACAAATGTGAACCTAAAATGAACAGGAGTAGCTATATTTATATCAGATAAAACAGATTTCAAGACAATTAATTTTGCCCCAATCCATCTGAGGAATCACTATGTATAGCAGCTACAGCCTTACAAAATGTATTTCTTAAACCACTCCTTGATTTATGAATTGTGGAATAAATGTTATGTTAGCAGGTATGAAAACAATATTATTCTCCTTGTACATCTCTGTCAGAGTTCTTGGGTGACCAAGTGCATTGTCAATGAGCAGTGGTATTTTGGAAGGAATCTTTTTTTCTGAGCAGTTGGTCTCAACAGTGGGCCTAAAATATTTGGTAAACCACATTCTCAATAGTTGTGCTGTCATCTAGGCCTTGTTGGTCTATTTATAAAGAAAAGGCAAATTATATTTCACATAATTATTAAAAATTGTAAGGTTTTTAGAATCATAAATGAACATTGGCTTCAACTTAAAGTCACCAGCTGTGATAGTATCTAACAAGAAAGTCAGTCTGTCATTTGAAGCTTTGAAGCCAGGCATTGATGTCTCCTCTCTATCAATGAAAGTCCTATATGGCATCTTCTTCAAATAGAAGGCTGTTTTCACTACAGTGTAAAACAAGGCTGTTTCACTTTTAACAGATTGAAAATCTGTTGTTGAGTGTAGCCACCTTCAGCAATGATCTTAACTAGATTTTCTAGATGAATTGCTGCAGCTTCTCAAACAACACTTGTTTCACCTTGCACTTTCATGTTATGGAGACAGCTTCTCTGCTTTAACTTCTGCTGGCTTCCAACTTTTCTCCTGCAGCTTCCTCACTTCTCTCATTCTCAGCAGAATTGAAGAAAGTTGGGTTCTTGCTCTGGCTTAGACTCTGGCTTAAGGGAATGTTGTGGCTAGTTTGATCTTTTATCTAGACCTCTGAAACTTTCTCCACTGTTTCACTTTCTTGCCATTTCTGTATTCACTGGAGTAGCACTTTTAATTTTCTTCAAGAACTTTTTCTTTTTTCTTTGTATTCACATCTCAGCTTTGGGGCACAAGAGGCCTAGCTTATGGCCTTCTTGGCTTTCAACATGCCTTCCTCACTAAACTTAATAACTTCTAGCTTTTCATTTAAAGTGAGATACGTGCAAATTTTCCTTTCACTTATTGTGTAAAAAAAACAACAACACAGTATCTTTAAAGTACAATAAAATGAGGTGTGCTTAAACTATATAATTATCTCAAATAGCCCTGTTGCTTCTCAGTTTCTGTGAAGAGTAGGACAACTACTTCGAAAAACTGAGCACTGCTTAATACCCAAGAATTCAGATGTATCAAACACTGCATTTCCTGCCTTGTGATCCAACCAATTTGGTGTGTGTATTTTGGGCTATAATTTCTTCTTTTGAAAAATGAGCTGTCTTTCTGAAATTATTTAACATCTTCCAACAGTATAAAATAAGCTAAATTTTGAAAGAGAGATGAAAAGAATTTATCTCAGCTGGCCACCAATATTCAGGAAACAAGGTCTTCAGGAAAAAAAATTCCATTGATATTTTCGTATTGCTAGTCGATGAAGAAAAATGATTTTGGTTGGAGCAACACATAGTTTGGAAAAGAAAGACTACAGAATAATTTGCTTAACTTAGAAATCATTATTACTTGTGTTATTTATGTATGAGCTCTCTTTTCAACTGTGTTGCAAGACTTTGTAAGACAAAAGCACCTTATACACTGATTTATTCATGCCATTAATAACTGCTGGTAAGAAGGGCCTTGGTGATGATACCCCTTCATTCTGACAATTTTTATGTTAATTGTAGATAACTTCTCTTTGTATTTTTATGCCTTCATTTTTTAAAAACACGTTTCATCATCATTATAAAGAAAATCTTGTTCTTACTGGTTTTCCTGAAATGGCTGTATAGGGTTCTATTCTCATTTCGTATGTATTTCTTCCAATTTTGACTTAATTGTAATGAGAAAATATTGGTTTGTTCCCAACTTTGCATTTCTAGGCCCAAAATATGTTCTCCTTTGCTTTCCTTCACTTATGTTTTATTGAGAAACCCAAGGAAGTAGTCATACAAGAGAAAAAATGGATTTAGTATTCTAAATGCAGATGTTTTTTAGATTAACGGGAAATGCTACTCCATTTTTTATGAATTGAAATTTCATTTCTAGAAAACTTTGTTGCACTATGTCAATTCAGTTTTACAAGTAAATCACGTTGATAGCTCAAAAACCTAACTTGATACTCTTTATGTAACTTAGAACGTAATACATCTTTCTGAATATCGAATCTTCAAATTGACAGAGGCAAGTTTTTTTTTTGTTTGTTTGTATAAAAATGTGCTTTACAGTAAATAGTGAAATGACTCTTATCTGGACCATTGTTGCTGAAAGTCATGCATGGAGAATAAAGTGATGATTACTATTTCATCTATACCAAATAATTTTCCAATAATATTCTACATGACATGTGCCAAGAAACACTGTTCATCAGTAAATCATAATAATCTGTTGGCATAATAAAATTGTCATGTGGATTAAACAACCTTTGCCACTTTTCAATTATTGATTTTTCTCATTTAAATGAGAAAAGGCAATTGAAACAAGATTTCTAGAAAACAGTTAATCAATGAGGCAATCCATCTTCATCTAAAACATGAAAGGATGGAGATAGTCTCTAAAGTCCCTTGGGGTTCTTTAAAAACCTGTAATTCTTGTCAATGGAAAACTTCTATGTGCTCTGTACTGCAAGCTCTCCTGTGAGATTTACTTTTATTGAGTCTTCATAATGGCTTAAGCTTATCAACGAAAATCTGGTTGGAATGAGTAGTACATATACAATTAGTGAATAAAATGTTACATCGTTCAGTCTATAAATATTTCTACACTTGTAATATAATATGCCAACTATTAAGTGGGTTGCTGCATACCAGGCATTCCTAAAGCTAGGTGTTCATGGATTACCCACATAATACCCTTGAACAGAAAAAAAAAAATTTGGGAATGTGCATCTATTATAATTATGAGATGACCCTTTAGCCCATTTACCCTTCTAGCAACTACTTAACACAGGACTTAAAAAATTTAGGAAAAGAGTTGAAACAACATTAGTCTAAACTTGAGCCATGAGTTTTTTGTTGCATTTTTAACTATAAGAGAGCAGGAAGTACCAGAAACAGTGCTTCTAAAATATGTGTCTCACAAGGAGACACAGAACTGCACCTTCTCTCTAATTGTTCTTCATTTTGTTTGCTAATATGGATGGAACTCAACAAGCAGACTTCCAAGCCCTTGTTGCGTCAATCCTATACCAAATAAGCTGCAAAAAGATAATAAAATGATATACAGTCATTCAACAGGTTACAAAGAGGAAATAGATATGCTGTCTTTTAAATTTTTTTAATTGAAAAACTTTATACATATCTATGAGGTACAATGTGATGTTTTGATGTATGTGTATACTGTGGAATGCTAAAATCAGACTAACTAACATTTTCATCACCTCACACATTTATTTCTTTATGTGAGAATATTTAGAATCTACCCTTGTTGACAATTTTGAAATCCAAAACACATGGTTAACTATAGTCTGCATGCTGTGCAAAAGATCACTATCAATATTATTACTCCTGTCTAAATGAATCTTTGTAGACTTGATTAACATCTCTGTTTTCTCCATCCACTCTCCTCCCCTTAGCTTCTTTAACCACCATTCTATTCTCTACTTCTAGCGTTCAACTTTTCTATATTCCATATATAGGTGAGATCATGTGGTATTTGTCTTTCTGTGCTTGGTTTATTTAGCTTAGCATAATGTCCTCTTGATTCCACAATTAATTGCAATGATAGAATTTTCTTTTTCTTCTTTTTGTTTTTTGTTTTAAGGATGAATAGTATTTCAAATGTGTATATATACCACATTTGAAAAAAATCCATTCATTTGCTAATGGGCACTTCAGTTGTTTCCATATCTCGGCTATTGTGAAGAATGCTGCAATGGAAAAAAGAGGGTAGAACTTGATTATTAGAACCCAGAATAACAATCTGCTAACCCTAAAACTCTTGTTAGACAAACTTGCTGTGCTTATGCATGTAAGAGCAAACTATCTGCAAATACACTGAGAATCTATGTGTGGTACCTTAGTAAGCTAAGATCAGCCAAAGCTGCTGTCTGGAGAGTAAAATAATCTTTTAAGGAATGATAGCAAAAGACATTTAAAAAATTTAAATCTTGGCCAGGCTCGGTGGCTCAGCTTGTAATCCCATGCTTTGGGAGGCTGAGGTAGGTGGATTGCCTGAGCCCGCAGGGCTTGAGACCCACCTGGGCAACTTGGCGAGACCTCATCTCTACAATAAATCAAAAAATTAGCCGGGCATGGTAGCGCACACCTGTAGTTCCAGCTACTTGGAAGGCTGAGGCGGAAGGATCGCCGGAGCCCAGCAGGTCGAGGCTGCGGTGGCTGGGAGCAGCCACTGCACTCCAGTCTGGGCAACAGAGTGAGACTCCGACTCAAAAAAAAAAATTTAAATCTCATTTGGCAATTTTTTTCATCCTATCATTTTCTTTCGTTTCATTCATTCAGAATAGCAATATTAGATGTTTGATCTTGAGTTTCTGAAAAAGCTCACAATAAAGTAAAATAAAGTAAAAAGCTCACAACAACATTCTTCACAAGAGTGCAGGAAAAAGATTGGAAGCACACATGAATAACCAAAAATCAAAAGTAACACAACAAACAAACAGGAACAAAACACCTCTATAAGAACCTCATGACAGGGATAAACTCTCACATTTCAAAAATTGTACCGAATGTGAATAGACTAAATGCACCACTGAAAAGACATTGAATGGCAAAATGAATAAAATATCATGAGGCAACAATATATTGTCTCCAAGAGACTCATCTCACCAGAAAGGACACTCACAGACTCAAAGTAAAAGGATGGGAAGCAAATTTCAGGCAAATGGAACACAAAAGAAAGCAGGAGTTGCAATCTTAATTTCACACAAAATACCTTTTAAGCTATCAAAAATTTAAAAAGATGAAGAAGGTCACTATATAAAGATAAAAGGTTCAATCCATCAACAAGAAATATCCATCCTAAACATATATGCACCCAACATTGCAGCACTAACATTTGTAAAGCAGCTTCTAGGCAAACTTAAAAAAGAGATTGACTCTAACACTATCATAGCTGGGGAGTTTAATACCCCACTCACAACCCTAGACAGATCACCAAGACAAAAAAAATCAGCAAGGCGATCCAGAAATTCAATGAGACCCTTGAACAAATGGACTTAATTTATACCTACAGAACACTCCACCCAATGACCACAGAGTATACATTCTACTCATCATCACATGGAATGTACTCCAAGATTGACCACATCATTGGCCATAAATCATACATAGACAAATTTCATAAGATTGAAATTTTGTCATGCACCTTCTCAGACCACAGTGGAATAAAAATAAATATCAACACCAACAAAGTTCCCCCATAACCCACAAAGACATGGACACTAAACAGTATGATGCTAAGCAACTCCTGGGTCAACAATGAAATCAAAACAGAGATTAAAAAGTACCTGGAAACAGTCAACAATGAAATCAAAACAGAGATTAAAAAGTACCTGGAAACAATTGAAAATGAAGAAACATCTTACCAAATCCCCTGGGGTGCCATGAAAGCAGTAGTAAGAGGGGAATTCATATATTTTCAAACACACATGAAGAAAATGGAATGATCACAAGTTAACAGCCCAAGAAGTCACCTACGGAAAGTGGAAAAGCAAGACCACCAAAACCCTAACTTCAGCAGGAGAATCCAGATTACCAAAATAAAAGCCCAAATCCAGGACATAGATGACAAAAAGATAATACAAAAAATCAACAAAATAAAAAGCTGGTAAACAAGATTGATGAGGGGACCAAGAAAAAGCCCAAATAAACTCAATCAAACAAAAGATGAAGTCACAACTGACACTGAAGAAATACAAAAGATATCAGAGACTACTATGTACACTTGTATGGAAACAAACATGAAAGCCTAAAGGAAATGGAGGACTTTCTGACATAACACAACCTCCTCAGTTTGAAACAAGAAGAAATCGAGACCCTAAACAGACCAATAACTATCCAGGAAATTGACTAGGTCATAAGAAAACTACCTACAAAATAAAATAAAATAAAATAAAAAGCCCTGGACCAGATGATTTTCCAGCAGAATTCTACAAAACATACAAGAAGGAATTGATACCAATTCTATTGAAAGTATTCCAGGTGATTGAGAAAGATGGAACTCTCCTCAAATCATTTTATGAAGCTAACATCACATTGATACCCAAGTCAGGTAAAGATCAACAAAGAAAGAGAAATACAGGCCAATATCCTTGATGAACATAGATGCTAAAATTCTCAACAAGATCCTAGCAAACCAGATTCAACAACACATCTCAAAAATCATCCATCACAACTAAGTAGGCTTCATCCCTGGGATGCAAGGCTGGTTCAACATTCATAAGACCATAAATGTAATTAAATACATCAACAGATGTAACAACAAAAACCACACGATTATATCATTAGATGCAGAAAAACCTTTTGATAAAATCCAGCACCCTTTCTTGATAAAAGCCCTCGAACATCTAGGCATAGATGGAACATACCTCAAAATAGTAAGAGCCATCTACAAGAAACCCACAGTCAGCATACTGCTAAACAGACAAAAACTGGAACCATTTCCCCTGAAAACTGGAACAAGACAAGAATGCCCACTCTATCCCTCCTGCTCAACATAGTTTTGGAAGTCCGAGCTAGAACAATCAGAGAAAAGAAGGCGATCAGGGGTATCCAAATAGGAAAAGAGGAAGTCAAGCTATCTCTCTTTGCAGACAACATGATTCTATACCTTGAAAACCCAAGAGAAACTGTCAAAAACCTTCTTGCACTGATAAAGGACTTTGGCAGAGTCTCAGGGTATAAAATAAATGTGCAAAAGACAATCGCATTTCTATACACCAATAATAAACAGAAACCCAAATAAAAAGCACAATCCCATTCACAATAGCCACAAGAAAAATGAAATACCTTGGCATCATCCTAACCAGAGATGTAAAAGATCTTTACAATGAAAACTACAAAACACTGCTCAAAGAAATCAAAGATGACACAAACAAGTGGAAAAATATTCCATGCTCATGGATTGGAAGAATCAACATTGTTACAATGTCCATTCTACCTAAGGCAATTTACAGATTTAACACAATACCCATCATATTACCAGCAACATTCTTCTCAGACCTAGAAACAATAATACAGGAATTCATATGGAAATGTAAACAACCAAGAATAGCCAAAACAATCCTCAGAAAAAAAAAAACAAAGCAGGAGGTATCACACCCCCAGACTTTAAACTTTATTATAAGCTACAATAATCAAACAGCCTGATATTGGTACAAGAACAGACATATAGACCAATGGAATAGAACTGAGATTCCAGAAGCAAAACCTCAATTTCTCAACCAACTCATTTTCGACAAAGCCTCCGCCACCTACCACTAGGGAGACGATAACCTATTCCGTAAATGCTGCTGGGAAAACTGGTTGATCACATGCAGAAGAATAAAACAGGACCCCTACCTATCCCCCCACACAAAAATTAACTCTAAATGGATCAGAGACCTAAATGTAAAACCTGAAACTATAAGAACCTTAGTTCCTTATGGGAGACATCCTTATGGGAGCTGGAACTGGCAACCAATTCCTGAACAAAACTCGAAATGCCCAGGCCATAAGAGATAAGATAGTCAAATGGGACCTCATCAAACTGACAAGCTTCTGCAAAGCCAAAGAAACCATCAAGAGAGCAGGGAGACAGCCCACAGACTGGGAAAATATATTTTCCAACTCCATGTCTGACAACGGCCTAACATCTAGGATCTACAAAGAACTCAAATGTGCTGGGGGAAAAAAATAGTCCCATTACAAAATGGGCATAAGATATGAATAGACAGTTCTCAAAGAAGACATACAAGCAGCTAACAGATACATAAAAAAATGTTCAGCCTCACTAGTCATCAAGGAGATGCAAATTAAAACTACCCTGAGATATCACCTAACTCCAGGCAGAATGGCCATCATCAATAACTCAAAAAACAACAAATGCTGGAGAGGACGTGGTGAAAAGGGAACACATCTACACTGTTGGTGGGAGTGCAAACTAGTATAGCTTCTGTGGAAATCAGCACGGTGATTCCTAAAATTCCGAGAAATTGACCTTCCAAATGATCCCTCTATCCCCCTACTGGGAATATACCCAGAAGAACTCAGGTCACTCTTTGCAAAAGATACCTGCACATGTATGTTTACCACAGCATTGTTCACAGTAGCAAGAACATGAAACCAATTGTGCTGCCTATCAAAAGATGACTGGATAAAAAATGTGGCACATATATACAACGAAATATTACACAGCAATAAAGAACAAACCTCGCAGCAACCTGGATGGAATTAGAGTCTATAATACTGAGTGATCTTTCACAGAAACAAAGAACCAAGTATCACATGTTCTCACTCATAAGTGAACCATGAACAACTACCATAATACTATAAGAAAAGGATTGACAGTAGTTGGAAACTGCGGTGGGGAGGGTGGGTGGGGATGTGAGAATGACAGTAGTCGAAATCTGACTGAGGGGGCACACCTCATCAACAGGGGTATGTGCACGATGAATGTTTGTATAACCAACCCTGAATTGTACCCCACAATTTGAAAATAAAAACATTTAAAAAATAAGTAAATAAAAAAATTTTTAAAAGAAAAAGAAAAAGTTCACAATAAAGTAGAAATAGAAGGAAATTGCTTAATATGACTAATAAAAAATAAAAATATACTAATTAGCATTTAGTATTAATATAATGACACTAAAGTCATTCTCATTAAAAGAATAAGAGAAAGACACTAAGTATTACCACCATAGTTCTGTAGTAATAACATTAGTTTGAAGATTCTAAGCAGTATAATAAGAACAGAAAAATAGGAAAGGCATGCTTTATAAAGACTGAGTCAAACCTTTATTCTTTGCCATTGATATGTTTTTAATCTAGAAATTCCAGAAATCAACTGAAGAACTTTACAAAGCAATAAGAAAGTCTAATGAGATATTCAGCTCATTCAATCAACATATATACACATAAGTATGGGTTTGTGTGTATTTTTGCTAGGAAACAATCAATACACATATACACACAAACATATGCATGGGCTTGTGTTTTTATTTTTCCTGAGAATCATTCAATACCCACATATACATGGGCTCGTGTGTATATTTTTCTGAAAAGCAGTAAAAGCAAGTTTAAAAAGTATAATGAAAATAACTGCTCTTCACAGTCGCAATAAATAAGCCATAAATGAATCTTCAGAATAAGTAAGCAATGTGAAAGATTCCATATGAATAAACTCTAAAACTTTGTTAAAAGATGAAAAGAAGCCATTCATAAATTACAGCAGCAAGCATTATTAAGAGGTTTGTCCCAATATACTATGTAATAGTTATTAAAAGTAGGAATAGTACAGGAATATAAAAATATAACAATGAAAATAGTAGAGAGTTAAAAATAGCATGATGAAAGTATTATTTCAAATCTTAGGAAAGGAAAAATTATTGAATACTGTATATAGTATTGGGACATGAAAAATGATAGAAAATGATGTCATTAAATGATGATGGGGTAGAAAAAAGATGTCATTAAAGTCCTACCTTTCAACATACATTTAAAAATTCCAGAAGTGTTAAAAGTTAAAAGTAATACATCTTCAAACAAGTAGAATAAGATGTAGACTATTTGCCATCTTAGGAATGAAAACATATTTCTAATTATGACACTAAAGCCAGGAACCATAATGTAGAACAATGACAGACTGAAACAATTAAGACTTTTATATGACAAAACACCCCATATGTGAAGTAAAAAGGCAATGCGTACTGGGGAAAATAGTATGTACTGTTGTCACACATTAAAACTTTCTCGTGCAAACTTCTCTTACAAATAAGTAAGATTGATTTTGTTGAGTAGGATGCTCAGGTATTTTCATTTTCTACTTTATATGCTTTATTCCCTTTTCTATATAGTATAATTTTTTTACAGTTAAGGTATAATCTTTTTTTAACTTATAATTTTTTTTTACTTTAAAGATGTGGGGTGCAATTCCGGGTCAGGTATACAAATGTTCATTATGCAGGTACCCTTGTTGATGAGGTGTGTGCTCTCCTCCCCCTGCAGCAGAATCCTACTCCTGCTAATCCCATCCCCACCCCCACCCCGGCAATTTCCCACTACTGACAATCCTTTACCTATAGTATTACGATAATTGTTCATTTTAATATTTAAAAACAGTGAATTCCTTATGGTGCAGAGATTTTGTGAGGGCTAGCTGTTGAACGAAATAAAGTTACCAACAGGGCAGAAAACAGAAGATTTGGCTTCCGGCTTTTGTGGTGTTGATCTTCATCTTCCTTCCTCAACTCTCACTTTTTTCACTTGTCCTTATCTCACTCTAACTCTCCTTCCTTCTGCCATGACCATTACATGAATTATTACAACATACATTTCTGCAGTCGTTATTTTTATTGCAACATACATATTTCTTACTCCAAGTTAAAAAGTAGTTATTCACCCATATAGTCTATGCTGTGCTATAGCAACAGTAACTCCTAAAATCTTGGTATCTTTACATATAAAGGTTTCTTTCTTACCCAAGTGGGGTTGCTAAGGCCTGGTGACACTATGTGACAGCTCCCTTCAAAGCAATGGTATAGTTACATCTTTTTTATTTTATTTTATTTTATTTTGAAGATGCGAGGTACAATTCAGGATTCGGTATACAAGTGGTCATCATACAGGTGGTGTTTGGGCCTCCTTTTGGTCCCCACTTTGCCTGGTTTGAGATCAGTTACCCTTATTGAGGCTATGTGTCCTCCCTCCCACTCTCGGTAATGTCCCGCTAGTTCCTGCCAATCCCTTTCTTATAGTATTATGGTAAATGTTCAAGGTCTGCTTATGAGTGATATTGTTACATCTTATAACTCTGCCATCACATACATGTTCCAAGATTGCTGTCACATGACAAGAAAACTATGGAAGCACCTTGGCTTTGAATTGTCTCAGTCCAGATGCAACACGTCATACAAGTATTTTTTTAGCTTCTCCAACAACACCCTATTAAAAATACAAAGTAACCTAAGATAACTTCCCTGTCTTTGAAGAATTTAATAACTGTTACTATTAATATTACTATTTTATTTCTTAGACAGAGTCTCACTTCATCCCCCAGGCTGAAGTGCAGTGGCACAATCATAGCTTACTACAGCCCCAAACTCCTGGGCTCAAGTCATCTTCCTGGCCCAGCTTCCAAATATTTAGGACTGCAGACACACATCACTACAACTGGCTAATTTTTTAAATTGTTAAATTTTTTTGTAGAGACAGAGACTTGTTATGTTTCTCACCTCTTGAACTCCTGGTCTCAAATGATCATCCTGCCCCAGCTTCCCAAAGAGCTAAGATTACAAGTGTGAGCCACTGTGCCTGGTACTAATCACTGTTATTTTATTGTGTGTGTAATCATAACAGGATCCTGACATGATAAATGCAATCCTCACTGATATAAACAAGTATCAGTTTTCTCTAGTTTATATATTCCAAAAGTTATCTGAAAAGGGGTCGACCTGCAAGCAGAGAAATGGAGGATACAGTGGTGATGACTCCAGAACATGTAACAAAAATTAAAATGAAAAGTTTTACCACCACATATTACCTTATGCTGTGATCAAACGTAACATTTTGGGCTTTAAAAAAAATCGAAATATTATTATGTGGAGTCAAAGGATGTTACATGAAACAAAAGTAAGAGGTATTTTGGGTCCTTTAATAGTTTTAAAGTTTTTGTTTTGGTATATATTAAATACTAGTTGTGGAAAACATCATCAATGCAGATTTATAGGGGAAATAAATTTAAATGTCCCTAATTCCATTACTCAAAGATGACATCTGTTAACATATGTTTGGTCTAATTGGTATAATTTACTTACATGGACTCATATTCCACAAACTGTATTTTAACCTGTCCCCTAAATATACTTATATATCTTTCTACGATGTTGAATTATGATTATAATATTATAATATTGTTTTCAATATCATTCCATTGTGCATATTATCATAATATATGTAACCATGATCCCAGAACCTTAGAGATTAGGGAAGTGTAATGGAAACTTGTTGTTTTTTTTTTCTTTCCATCAACTCCATCTTCTTTTGGTAACAATTCTTACACTGTTTTTTGCAGGATTTCCTTTCCTCTAACTTTTACAAGCTTGTTGAAACTTTCAACCCAACCAAGCTGCGAATGAGTGAGGTTTTTTATATTTCACAACAGGACAACAGAATTAATAATCTTACTATAGTGCACTCATGCTAGCAGCTGTAAGGCCTTGATAAGACTGAGCTGTTTCTGCTACCCAACTCCCCGTGATACCTTGTTTTTCTTTCCGTGCCCAGTTCACTAGTCCCCCCATCAACTCTCTGTCAGCCTCTCAATATCTTTTAAACATATTTCTTCCCCGCTTAATGCAGTCAGAATTTGTTTGAAGCATAATTGAAGAGCTTGAACTAATGAAGGCTGATACTATAGACAATGCTGGGGTGATTACTCTTGTGACTAAATCTTTTCACACATTATTCCATTAAAATACTTTCCTAGCAATGGAAATGCTGAGTCAAACACATGCATATTTTAAAGACTTTTGATATGGTCTCCTATCTTGTTTTTTGGAAGTATATATCACTATTGTATCTACAATATTGCATTCCAAATGTGGAAGCACTCATTTTTTCCTCACCTCTGCCAATGCTCTATAATAATGTAATTGTAATTATTTTTTCAATTTGAGATGAATAATTTGCTTACTTTCAATTTGATTACTAATAAAGTTGGACTTTTTCCTATTCTTATTAGTATTTTTTGAAAATTTCCTTTTTATACCATTTTCCATTTTTTAACGTTTTTGTCTTTTACTTGTTTCTTATACATTGTCAACATTTTTCTCAACTTACCTTTTAAATGTATACATACACATGTGCACACATCCCATTCAGCTTATCTGAATCCATCACCTTTGTTTTTGTTTATAAATTCTGTCATACTTCGAAAGACCGCTTTCAAACCAAGGCTGAATAAACATTCATCACTTTTCTGTTTCAAGTCCTATATATCAGTATCCTGAGGATAACTAAATGTTAACCTCTGCTGACGACAGTGGTGAATTCCCTCACTTGCCTTTTTCATGTGGGCCACGTGGCTGACAATACTTTTTAACAGCAAGATTTCCGTGCTACCTATGTTTATCAAGCGATCATTGTACTTAAGACACGTACCTTGTGAATTATGTATTTTTACTGATTGCTGTAGTTCAAAGGAGTTCATTAAATCTCACAAGTGGTAGAGTAAGCATGTGAATCTGATCTTTTGACAGTAGGTTCAGTGCAAAGTCTACTTAATACTTTTAAAAATAGTCTGCAGATTATTTAAGCTCTCTGGCCTTGATTTTCTCATCTTAAATCTGGGGTAATAAGTATGGGCAACCTATGTAAGTCAAGTCCTGTGAGAGACAGCAACGGAAAACAGTGGTTAAAAGCAAGGCCCCCTTAGCCTGATTGCCTGGGTGTGAATCCTGGTTCTGGTACCTCCTATCTGTGTGAACTTGGCAATTAAAAATCCACCCCAGCCGGGCTCGGTGGCTCAGACTGTAATCTCCGCACCTTTGGGAGGCTGAGGTGAGTGGATTGCCTGAGCCCGCGGGTTCGAGACCCGCCTGGGCAGCAAGACCTCATCGCTACAATAAATCAAAAAATCAGCTGGGCGTGGTAGCACATGCCTGTAATTCCGGCTACTTGGAAGGCTGAGGCGGAAGGATCGCCGGAGCCTAGCAGGTCGAAGCTGCGGTGGCCGGGAGCGGCCACTGAACTCTGGGCGACAGAGGGAGACTCCAACTCAAAAAAAATCCACCTGTGCCTCATTTTCGTCAAATATAAAATAAGCGTGATAACAACATACCTAACCTACCTCATAGGATGACTACGAGGTGTAAATGAGTCATTACTTGCGACATGCATAGAAGAGTATCTGGCACATGGTGAGTTCAAGGTAAGCGTGTTTTCAGTTAACCCTTGTTAAGTACTAAGAACATTTTCTGGCACTTAATAAGCACTTAATACATGTGAGTGATGGTACCTCAAATGATCTTGTACACCAAAGCCTCTGACCTTTCAAGAATTATAAACTAAAATTTTTATGCATGAGACTAGGTTAAATTAACATGCTTTATGATTTTTCCTTAGGGATTTCTCTTTGTCTTGTAGCTTACTTAGGAATAAATTAAGGAGATTGAGAAAGGAAGGAAGGGAGAGGGAAAGATGGAAGGAAGGGAGGGAGGGAGGGAGTCAGAGAGGGAGGGATCATTTGACGTTTGATCCTTTGACCACCAATCAAATGAACAAATATGCAAAAGTCATTCACTTAGTTTCACAGATGCATCTCTTAAGGGCAATGTGCTTCCTTGTCTGTTTCCATTCCTATCTCTTGCCTTTACCTGCACATTGTTGGAAATGGAGCTTCACGCCTCTCACTCAAATTCCCATGAAATATATTTAAGTTCACGAACAGGGAGCAACTAGTAGAGGATAGTATTTACTTGTTATTGCTATATGGTGCCTCTTAAAATAAAGAAATAGCTTCTATTCTTATCCTCTTCGAAGTCCCAGTGTGACTATTTCATTTTAATGTCTCTAAATTACACTGAATAAAAAAGACTTTGGTATTCTTCCCAAGATCCTAAATCTATTTTTAACATGTAGCTACTACCATTTATTGTATCATTTTCTATATTTTAAATGATTATTGTGGTCTTGACTGTATTGACAAACCCCAAGTGTTCCATATACTACTTGTCTCATGAAGTTCTTTCCTATAAATACAACTTTTTTCCATAAACCTTCTTTAATCTTCCCCTATAGAAATGCTTATTCAATTATCACATTTAATCATGACAATACCATAAATAATCCCTCATGAAGTTAGCACTCATTGAACAATATATTTTGGGGGCCAAGAAAATAGAACAGTCACTAGAATAATTTATCTCTTGTTGTGAAGTCTACAATCTATAATGCTAAACTGAAAAGGGAATGAGAGGTTTTATGTTCAGATGTTACAGAGTTTTGCTTAATATGGGACATAGAATGAGATTAAATAGCCAACAATCATTATTGCATACTGTGTCTGTAAGGAGCCCAGAGGGGCAGTAGTATCCAAAAAGTAGATATTAAGTCATTTTATGCACAAACTGGGTATATATGTGCTGTAAGGGAAACACCAAGAAATATGAGAAGGGACCCCCCTCCAAAAAACCTGGGATTTATTTATTAAAAAGGTGTATTTATCCTTACTTATTTAAACTTCTGTCACCTTCAAAATTTCTTTGTTTGATGCAATATGCCTATCAAGATGCTTTTCTCACTGCTCAAAAACAGTTTTTGAACATTTTGATGCCTTTTAGTGTTTCTGCCATTTTTTGTTTCATCTCTTCCATGTCAGCAAAATGTGTCCCTTTGAGGCCTTTTTTTATCCAGGGAAAAAAGCAAAAACAAGACAAAACAAAACAAAACAAAACAAGTTGCTCAGCAGAGATCAGGCGCATAGGGAGGGTGGGGCAGAGGGTCAAAAACAACTGAATACTCAACACAGTGTGGGCAGGTGTATTGTCATGGTGGAAGAAACAGTCACTTGTTTGCCACAGCTCAGGACGTTTCTTCTGCAACTCACAAATTGTGAGGCAGCCTTCTCAAAACTTCCAGATAAAAACTTTGGTTGACCATTTGATATGGAGGAACAAATTCTGAGTATACTCCAAGGGGCCTACCCTTCAAAAGATGATTCTGGATTTTTGGGGTCTCCCCTCGTATAATATATCCTCTACTTCCAAGATAGATTATAGTCCTGCAGTAGAATAAGCAAGTGACAAAAGATAGACTGTGACAAGTACCATAAGGAAGAAACTAATAAGTTAATTAAGGGTTCAAAGGAGGAAGCAAGTGTATCTGCCAATGACAAAAAAGAGAAGGATTTATCAACAGCATGGACCTTGGATGACACTGGCTCCAGACCTAACTCTGATCATCCAATTTTACATGCAGTCTGGAAATGATTTTTTAGGTGGAATATTCTTGACAATCTTGGAAATGTGTCTTTAAAAATAAACATGCAGTCAAATAAATATATAAGCTGAATTTGGCCCACTCACCATCAATGTCCCCTCTCCCAGACACAGCAGAGGCACTATATATCTTAAAGTACCATACGAAGCCGCAGCACAGGACTGTGGAGAGTTTTACTGCATTTCAGATATGACCCTTAATAGAGTTGGAAACGGGAACAATCAAGGGGTTATTAACAGAGGTATGAAGTGAAGTGACTAAAGCAATACTTAAGAAAGTTGAATTCAGCAGCAGTATGTAGACTGGATTGGATGACTGAATTGAAAGCAAGGAAGTCAGTTCAGAGGTTGTTGCAAGAGGCAAACGAGAATATGATCCAGGGTGACAGAAGCAGCAATGCAGAGAAGGAGCAGGGATGGTGGCCAGAATACACACAGAGGTCAGAACATGCTGCTACTTTTAATCCTCTCTTCCAAAAACAATGCAGTTTCCTCTGAACATTTGTCTTCTGAAAGGCAGTCTAGCCTCTGGAAATCATATAATAAAAATTTGGAGTTTGGTGGTCCAGAGTCTAATCTCGATTCTTTCTCTTGCTAAATGTGTAACTCTTGGAAATTAACCAAACCTCTCTAATATCCCATTTCTTACCTTAAAATGGGGCTAGCATCCTCCTCATAGGATTAAGGTCAAAGGACAAGTGATTACAGTCAAATTATCATTTTTTAAATACATATTTGTATATGTGTGTGTATGTGTGTATATGTATATGAATATACATAAAGTCGACATTATGTTAAGGGCTCAGCTATTTAAAACAGTACTAACAATTAAAGCAGATAATCACTTTTATGTATATTACATCTCCCTACTGACTTCATCGACCAATCCTATTCACCTTCCTCTTCAAAATCGTCCCATCAGAAAGTAAGACTTCCAATTACATAGTGCCACATGTTTGTAATATATGAGAAACGCAATTTTAAAGAAGAGAGGATTTTCACCAACCCCCTAAAAAGAATTATTTTCTCTTCACTGCTCTTGTAACTATTTGTTTGTAGCTGACTTCAAGCCACGATATAGGCTATTAAATCTATAATAAAGCTGGGCATGGTGGCTCACATCTATAATCTCAGCACTTCGGGAGGCCGAGGTGAGAGGATTGCCTGAGCCCACGGGTTCGAGACCAGCCTGGACAACTTGGCGAGATCTCATCTCTACAATAAATCAAAAATTACCTGGGCGTGGTGGCACATGCCTGTAGTTCCAGCTACTTGGAAGGCTGAGATGGAAGGACCACCTGAGTCCAGCAGGTCGAGGCTGCAGTGGCTGTGAGCATGCCACTGCACTCCAATCTGGGCAACAGAGTGAGACTCCAATTCAAAAAAAAAATACACACACACACACACACACACACACACACACACACACACACAAAGTATAACACACTAAAGACAAAGACAAAATACGGCTATGGTACTAAATTTAAATATTTTTTTGTTTTATCGATATCATAGTATAGAGTATGTAGTCACAATTAGGAACAAAAGCTCACTTAATGAATATTCATTATACTGAAATACATTTCTTATATTTTAAGTTCCTTCTCCAAGATATTTGAAAAAGGAACCGGAGTATAGAAATATAGTGGGTGGGAGGGAGCAAGAAAACTTTATTTTCTTAACTAGTTCCTTTTTTTATCTTTTAAATCTGCGGCTTCTAAGTCGCTCCTCCCTCCAGGTTCCCTAAGTTCTAGACCAAGATGTCATTATTATTTAACCACTGCCTCAGTGGAGACTTACAACTCAAATGTTCAGTTTGGGATAGGAAAGTCCTACTTGCTTTTTTGTTTGACTTAAACCTGCATTTATTGGTTGTAATTTACATCCAAGAGAGCTGGGCACCCTAGGCAGACAGAGGGGTGAGTTAGACTCCTGAATTTTGTACTGTACCATTATGAAAACAATTCTAGAACATTTTAAGGAGAGATGTGGAGTTAAAAGTGGCAATTTTAGCCACAAGTGATTATAATTTCAACAGGTCTTTTGAACTAAGTCAAGGAGATAAATTGGCTGCAAGAGATAGCTTAAAGTAAATGAAATAATTAACTTATTGCCCTCTCCACAGAGATTTTATTTACATTGATTTTCATGTAAAAATTAAAATACCTGCCAAAAAACACAATTTTTGCTGTAACATAGTTGCTGGTGAGTGATTTGGACAAAAACCAACTAACAGGTTTAGTTGCTTATTCAGCCACTACTGATTCAAATAAATCTGACTCATCTTGTGTAAAATTTCATTCACTTCGGCATCAATATCCGAAGTGCCCCTTATCTTCCAACATGCCACATGAACCTTGCAGCTTCTGTCTTTATGCCAAATCTGACATTCTCGTCATATCCTTACTCGTGAAATTTGCTCTCTTCCCTTCAAAAATGTGCGTTTTACAATTCTAACAATAACAATGAGTGGCCTAGAAGAAAAATCTTCCCATTTTAATTATAGCAAAGAGTTTTTATTGTATAACCCATTCATTATTTTTTTCATTGAAATCACTGGACCCTTAAACTGTGAAATTACATTTCTTTTAAGGTAAGTGGCAGCTTTTTAACATCTATATTACAAGAAAATTCAGACATCAAAAAGTGCTGCAATTGTTACTCCAAAGTAGGTAGCTCTCTTTCGAACCTTTTATTTTTGAAAATTCTTCTCTCCTTAATGTGGTGGGTGCACAGAACACAGAGCACTGAGTAACAATGAGCAACATTGAGGTGTACAATATAAACAAGGAGAAATGAAAAGATTAAGGAAAAACAATACTAGCAGATATGGAAATAACTGCATGGTTTACAAGATGGATAATTTGGGGAAGGAATGGTAATTTAGGATTTGGAAGAATAAAAATTGCCAAAACCTCTCTACTTTAACAACCAGAATAGTGTTGACAAAACTACAAATTTTATTTTGGGGGGAATATGATAATCCATCTTCCTTTAAACATTAATAAATTAGCCTAAATTTAAGACTGATGAAGTTAAATTACTTCTATATTGTTTCAGCAAATTAAATAGCAGAATTATTTTCTTATGAATAAGACCTGTCCTTTCTTTCTGAGTTTTTATGTGTTGTTACTGAATAT
Organism: Carlito syrichta; assembly: GCF_000164805.1. Lineage (NCBI taxonomy): Eukaryota > Metazoa > Chordata > Mammalia > Primates > Tarsiidae > Carlito > Carlito syrichta. Next base: position 164,670 of record NW_007136330.1, on the reverse strand, counting down.
TTCCAGATAATTCAAACAAAAATAGCAAAAAAAAAAAAAAATGCGGAAATAATTCAGGACTTTGAGACAAAAGATTTTGGTTCTTCTCAGCTTCAGTTTCAGCTACCAGATCAAATGAGAAAAAAACCTCAAAGGATAGAGACAAGTGATGCTCACCTTTGTATCCCCAGTCCCTTAACAGAGTGCAAGACACATAAAGGATGTTTAAAAGTATATTTAGAATGATGAGTTCCTCTGGGTATATTTCCAACAGGGGGATTGGTGGGTCGCACACGCATGTTTGTTGCAATTCTCTTCACAAAAGCAAAAGCATAGAACCAATCATGCTACCCATCGAATCTGAGCTGGATTTAAAAAAAAAATGTGGTATCTATACACAATAGGATATTATGCAGCCACAAAGAAGGACAAACATACGGACTTTGCAGAAACTTGGATGGATTTAGAGTCTATCATACTCAGTGATCTATCACAGAAACAAAGAATAGAGTACCATGTGTTCTCAGAACTCATAAGCAGAACTTGAACAATTATCATGATACTGTAAGAAAGGGATTGGCAGTAGTGGGAAACTGTGAGGGGAGCGGGG
>NW_007136330.1:140828-164061 GCF_000164805.1 Carlito syrichta | reverse complement strand
CGGAGGGAGGGGCACACCTCATCAACAAGGGCACCTGCATAATGAACATTTGTATACCTAATCCTGAATTGTACCCCACATCTTTAAAATAAAAAAGAAGAAAAAATAAATAAATAAAAAATAAAGGCTCCAACGATATGTATTTCCCTCCCAAAAAGGTGTAATTTAAAAAATATATTTATAAAATGAACATAAAATCACATACTTTACAGTGTGATTATAAAGATCAAATAAGAGAAATCAGATACAATTATTTTTAAATTAATAACTAATATGTATATAAATATATACACATACATAAAATATTTCAATATTATCCCATAGCTAACAAAATGTATTTTAATTTTTTGTAAGCAGCCTTATTTATTTTTCTTGAATATATACTAAGTATATGTATATACTATACATATATACATATATTTTTAAAAATGTTTTGTAAGCAGCCTTATTTATTTGTCTTGAATATACATTAAGTATATGTATATAATATTATATATATATATAAAACTCTAAGCATTCATGTCCTCATCAAATTAAGGCATTATGTTAACTATCTTCAATAATCTCTTCCAGTTGCATCTTTTACAAGTAATTTATGAGCTAATGTTTTATATAAATATTTAATGCATTTATTATATAAGTATCAGATGAAATATAGGTAAATTAGAATTGCTTTCTACTAATGAAAATTTTAAGTAAACATAAAGATCATACGGCTCTTGTTTATCTCACAGAATACTCATTTTTTTGTAATACAGAAATCAAAATTATGATAAACTGACCAAGAACCAAAATTTTTAAAACTTGCCCAAAACACTTTAAAAAATGATAGAAAGTCAGAATTCCAAAAGATGTTCAAAAGTTGTATTAGCTATTGAATAATATGCTCAATAATTTGCCAACTGTGCACAGAAGGGTAGGAATTCCCTAAATTCAAGGTATCCACGATCTAATTGATGAGAATGAACTGTGCCACGAGAGACAACAGACAATAGTAATTAATTCAAAACAAACTATAGCAAACCATCAAGGAATTATACAGACTTTAAATGCTATAGAAACTCAAATAAGAAGTAATATAGAAAGACAAGAGAAGGAAAAACATTGTCAAGGAAATAAAACTTGAAAGACAAATAAAATCTGACAAAAGGCAGAGAGAGTATACCAGGCAAAGGGGATATCAACCAAGATGTAGAAGTAGAAATAATCTAATTTGCTTTTGAAAATGAGAAAACCATGTCTGACAAAACATGAGCATGTGTGTTAAGAAATAATAGGAAATAAGATAGGTAGGCAAAGGGGGACTATGGAATATAATAATTCCTTGAAGAATTGTGAACAGAGCAATACTATATAGGCATGTGTTGAGTCCAGAGCTAAGGACAAGAGCTAGGAAGAAGTTGCAGAATAAATGTGACGCCCATAGTAATGGATAAGAGACACCACAAGAGACCAATCTCTGTAGGTATAACTGATAAATGAGCTCTCATTTATCTTCACTCAATCTAAGTCCATGTCTATTCTTAACTTCCCTCAGATCCAGTGACAAATTTTTCAGGCACTAGATGTCACTGTTCTCCTTCAGCAAAATCTGTCATTCTTCAGTCATAATTGCATCTACCTAATTACCTAATCTACCTGTATGTACTTGGTTCAGACAATTTCAAAATAAAGCACTAGGGACTTGTTCCTATTGTAAGTCTGAAATACAAAATAGCTCTCTAGTTCTTTTTGACATTTTCCCAAAGTTTCTTTCATAAAGAATAAAACAGAAATTTTAAAAGTTTTAATTCCACAGAAAAATGAGAAGAAACCAGAGTAAACTAGAATAACTTCTTCAGAAAACGTGTCCATCGTCTATGTGTCTTATTAAACTATCTACAGAGAACAATGTAAACTTTTATTTTTAGCTGTCCAGCACCCTGTAGTGAGACATTTGACCTTCTTTTTGAAATTCCCCCATTGAAAGTACAGTAAAATTCACATTAAAGAAACCTAAGGGACTAATCTGTTCTCTCTCTCTGTCTGCTGAGTTGGGTTTGCTCAACTGACATTGTTTGGAACTTTGAAATAGATGATGCAATGACAGAGGATGATTGGAGGTGCTTCTTTGGGAGTGGTAAGAGATGCGGTGACGATGCTGGGCAGACCACCTGTTTCTTGCAAAGGGACTGCCACTGCCACTGCACTTCTTGTGGTCAATTGCTGTAAAGCCCCATGATTCCTGGGAGTTTCCATACCTGGCCCTCCAACTTCTTGTTGAGTCCATGAGCCTCCCACTCCACACCACTGCAGCCACAAGACACACACGCACATACACACATGATAGCCTTACAATAAATTGCGTTTTCTTTATAGTAGCTAGTTGCTTGCAACCACACAAAACAAAAACTTATATCCACAACTGGAAAAACAACATAAATCCTTTGCTGGTATTAAACCACCAGCTTGACCTTGTCAGGCTCACACTTGCTGATCCTCTAGGAATGAGAGCAGTACAAAGGTAAAAGGTCTCAAGAAAGAAATTTACAAAAGATGTACCCGGTCACTAAAGATCCTGACTCTGAACTCGACTGGTCCTATCCTGGCACTTAATTATTCCGAATCTCTAAGATTCTAGTTTTTGGACACTAGTCTTCACATACCCTTGTTGGCATCTCCTTGAGAGATCTGAAGGAAAGGAAAGACAAAACAACAGTATTGTGAAAACTGCTGGAAATAGAGGCAGCGAACACAGCATCCCCAGAGACTGCGGACATGGGCTGGAATTTTAGAATTGACACAGGGCCCAGCAGCATGGAAAGAAAACTGACTTGAGTGCAGTTTTCTGCCAGATTCCTAGCATTAAGAGATAACCTGGTGTAGTAGAAAGGTCAGGGACCCTAGTCACAGGCACATGGGCATTCTGTCTCCAAGTTAGCTAGCTGTTAGTCATTTTAATTTAGATAATTTACTAATTCTCTGATTCCCAATTTTTTTTCAAAATAATACTACTGCGCAAGGCATTGCAAGGAGTACTGAGAAATGCAATTTTAGTTCCTCTTTTGTCTCCACTATGAGGTAGTCATAGAATGACAGTACTAGCTTTTACAGTTCGAGTGACTCTTAGTGATCACACATATTTGATAAAGGAACTAATGCTGAGAATTTTAGGGACTTTTCCATGTTCACAGCCAATTAATAACTAGAAGCATTTATTTAACAAGGGTCTTATTTCACACAAATTTCTAACCAATATTTTCATATTATTAAAAGGTATGATCTGAAAATGTAATCCATTAAAAGAAGTATCTGTGACATAATGACCCTTTCCCATAAAATTTGCATTTTTTTTTTTTTTTTTTTTTTGAGTTGGAGTTTCACTCTGTCGCCCAGACTGGAGTGCAGTGGCCGCTTCCGCCCACCGCAGCCTCGACCTGCTGGGGCTCCGGCGATCCTTCCGCCTCAGCCTTCCGAGTAGCTGGAATTACAGGCATGCGCTACCACGCCCGGCTGATTTTTTGATTTATTGTAGAGATGAGGTCTCGCTGCCCAGGCGGGTCTCGAACCCGCGGGCTTAGGCAATCCACTCACCTCAGCCTCCCAAAGGCGCGGGATTACAGGTTGAGCCACCGAGCCCGGCTAAAATTTGCATTTTAAAGCCCTGACAGAGAGATAGAGAATATTATTTGGGTGATGTTTCTTTCTTTCTTTTTTCAACCCATTCCTACTTATCCTCAAATAATATCATGTAGGTTGCCCACCTATATGGACAAGTATAACTGCTGGAATCTGCAGAGACTAGAACGACAGAAATGTCTAAAGGCTCATTTTATTTCTATATTGTTTCAATTTTGAAAATTAGAAAATATAGAAGAGCCTAAACAAAAAAATGTTCTAATTTATCAACTGGAAATAACGGCTATTACATCATTGCTTTCCTTTGGACGCTCCTCTCTTTTCTGTTCAATCGCTCTCTCTCTCTTCCTCTCTATGAATCAGTATTTTACAAAACTGTAATTATACAATGCATATGTTTCAAGTCTTTCACACTTAGGCCAGATTCAAGATTTGTTTAATTTAAAATAAATAATCATCAGAAAATCCACAGTATTTCATAGTTTATTAAATTACTTTCTGGTGCTTATATCATTTGTAGTTTGTAACCATCGGCCTTTGAGAGAGAGGGCAGCAGATGACATACACATATATTTTTTAAAAGGGTAGAGTTACATCAAGAAACACAAGTCCTTCCTACTATCCAAAAGGATTGTTATGGAGAAGAAAATACTAGCACAACACTAAGAGTGACTGCACTTTATATGAAAAAGATGCTGCTCTCAATAAATATTGATTTCTCAAGGAAAAAAACACCTGTATTTCATATAAAGGATTATAAGTATTAAAACAGAACACAATGCCATGATGCCTCACTACACTGCACAAATGTGGTTATTAAAATTCTTTAGTAAGGTAATAGTAATAGCTTCTTTAGTAAGGTAATAGTAATAGCTCCAAAAGGCAAATAAATTTTAAATCTTATGTGTATATTAGTTTAGAAATATAGAGAGTAGAAAAAAGAGTGAAAGTCAAAGACACTAATAAATCTTAGTTGTTAAAATAATACATCCAGTTGATTATAGGAATTGGTTACTCTTCAATACCTTATTTTAAAGTTTTAAAAAATGTGTTTGTATTTCATGAAACCAGGAACCACGTTTATCTTGCACACTGTGTCTCTAATGTCTAAAACAGAGTATCTCTAGTACCTAGCACATTCCTGAAATAGAGAACTGTTTAATAAATATTTGTTTAATGAATATATTCAACTCTTCATATCGTCACCAATTAAGAAAAAGAGAAATAACTCAGAGTCCATATTCCAAAACTAACATCTTTATGACTTTGAAATTAATTTTAATTTAATTATGCATCAATTAATGAATATGTAATTGCAGTATTTGTTGAAATTCTACTTTCGGTAACATATTATGGCATATACAAAGGAAAAATAGACACTGTTCCTGCCCTCAAAGAGCAGAATCTACAATTAAGCAATGTGTCTGATATGATGAGAAATGTACCCTTGAAAGCAAATAATGAAGCTATTTAGAAAAGACGCAGATTTTAACTTTTGGCAGGCAGATTTCTTATTTGGCTTTCTATTAATAAACCCTTCCCGATCTTAATTCATGCTGGGATTTCATGACTGTGCTTTCAAGTTGCTTAATATATAATAACTTTAAATTTATGTTAAAGAGATGCATCCAGGGCTTCAAGGGAAATCTGGTTGAACTATTTATGCAATATGTGACTCCAAATCTATAATGAGGAAAAGGTGGATAAACACTGGGTGTCATAGGGTAGAGACACCCAAGAGAGTGGGAAGTACAAAGAGAGAAGATCAAAGGTTATAAAACAAATACTTATCTGATAATTTACTCATGGTTTTCCCTGCTTATCTAATGTGGATTGGCTGACAATGAAATGAAGTAAAATACCCAAGTTTCTTAACTCTCATACGGTGCCTAACAGGAAAACTCTTAAAATGACATCTGTTATATTTCCATGCTTGTTATATCATATAAACTTGTTGAAATAATTTTATAAATCTATGGCCAGGAATCATTTTGAAATGATCTTTAAGTATCTTCTGTTTCTCTCATTTCATCAAATGAAATTTATTCTTCCATTCTATTTGTATGTATCCTACCGTCTCTTACATTTGAGAACAAACAGAATATTCTTTTTTTTAATTAATGCTATAAGGACTAATAGCTGCACAAGAAAATCATTTATTAATTGCTGTAGATAACAAGCGAAAGTATAGTTTTTCAGGTATAGTAGTTTGTCCTAACTGTCCACAAAGAAGACAAAGCCCTGGAGGGAAGCTGACAGAAAATTTGCAGAAAAAAAAGATCAAGGTTAACAATGTTATGGCATTCCTCAACACGTGGTGGCACAAAAGTCATATAGATTCTCAGGCAAGGCAGAATAGGATAAAAACTTCCTGAAAGGGCAAGGCCAATACTTACTTTAAAAATTAAATGTAAGATAAAGCTGAAGACTTTTACGGGTTCTGCCAGTGAATGTATGAGAAGGACCCCAAATAAACCAGAATTTATTAAAAATTGTGTATTAATCCTTACATGTTTAAACTTCAGTCACCTTCAAAGTACTCTCCATTTGATGCAATGCACCTATCAAGTCACTTTTCCCACTGTTCAAAACGGTTTTGGAACTCATTCTTTTTGATACTTTTTAATGCTTCTGCCATTTTTTCTTTCACCTCTTCTAAAGGAGCAAAAAGTTTCCTTTTGACATTTTTCATCCAGGGAACCAAAGACAAGTTGCTTAGGGTGAGATTAGGTGAATAAAGAAGGTGGGTTCATGAGGGCCATGCCATTTGGGGGCAAAAATAAAAAGCATAGCGTGGACTAGTGCTTTCGTAAATCACCCATCATAAAATGGGGGAAACGCGTTTTAAAAATCTCCATGGCTCAGCCTGTAATCCCAGCACTTTGGGAGGCCGAGGAGAGTGGATTGCCTGGACCCATGGGTTGGAGACCAGGTGAGACCTCGTCTCTAATAAATAAAAAATTAGCCAGGAGTGGTGACACGCAACCGTAGTTTCAACTACTTGGAAGGCTGAGATGGAAGTATCGCCTGAGCCCAGCAGGTCGAGGCTGCGGTGGCTGTGAGCATGCCCCTGCACTCCAACCTGGGCAACAAGATTGAGACTCCAACTTAAAAAAAAAAAAGAATCTCTAAAAAATATTCACTGGAGCTGAACGCAGCCGTTCATGACGACGCTATCTGGTATACTAATGCTGATGAGTTCCTGAAACAATTACCTAGTGGGGGAAGCCTGCAAAAAAAAATTCCAGTTTTTCTGGCGTCTCCCCACATATTTGTGTGTCTCTGTAAAGATGAATATTACTAAATTATTGGTTCTGTTTGCTCAGGTACCTTGTTTAAACTTAGTTTTAATTACATTCAAAATAGACAAGGAATCTCTTAAAATACAATTTTCTATCCATGTTCTTAAAAACCCTTGATGTTTCTTTATGATCAATCTGTTACAAAGGAGAGAAATCTATCACTGTGCTTTCCATGCATAAAACTCAAATCATAAGAAAAAACTAGAAAACAATGAAGTCAAAAGAGGTCAAAAACCAAAAATTCTATTTGTTGGGAAATGAAGCTTGGCCTTGGCATTAATGGGGGATAAGACACAAAGTTCTGACTTTTTTTAAAAGTACAAATGACATTTAGAAATAATATTTAAAAGTTTCTAATGAAAAATAAAAATACAATGGTTATCATTTGACTTAATTACGGTGAGGGGAAGGGAAAAAACATGTAGATTTCTCTTCTCGAATTACATTATATACATTATCTCATGCAGGATTGCAGCCCTTAGTTCCTCAATCATTCTGCCATTTCCATCCTCCAATCAATGTTATCAAACCCAGCAACACTGATTTTCTTTGAAAGGTTTATTTTACTGACTCCTCATTTGCCTCAAGTTGCTTGTGTTCACTCAATGAAAGTATAAGTATTCTGCTACAGATCAAGACACTCGGTTACAAGCAAATCCCACCTCAAAGCCCAGAAAAGAGTGGCCAGGAATAAGCAAAGGAAGAGACAGTCACCAAAAGCAAACAAACAAAAACAGCATCCTTGAGAATACATCCACTACATTTTTTTATTGGAATCTACTTTTCCCATCCTATGTGTAATTATTTAGCTGTAACAGTGTATAAATTCACCCATATTGGCAAATCCCTGAAAGACAGGTAAGATTATTTTGTGAGCTAGCATGTAAAGAATATGATTTATTTTAATTGGATGAGGCAGTCTTGATATTTATTTCTTTCAAAACACAAAATTGAAGTGCAGCTTCAAAGTTTTAAAATTGATTGTGAACTATTTTTAGACTACTGTTCTATGTAGAAAGAAATAACCAGAACTAGCTGGCATTTCCTGCCTATAATCTTACTGCTTAATTTACACAGGTACTAGGGTATTAATCTACTACATAAATTTGGTGGAATGTGCACTCACATAGACTATTTCATGTTTCATAAACATGTTGAACACATCAAACTTCGAACAAATGCAGGAAATCTTGGAGTTCAAATATCATATTAGGATTTTTTTGGACATAAACAAATATTGCTTATAAACAGCTGGTGAATGGGTTATTATGAAGCATGGCAACAGAAATGTCTGACTGGAACAATCTATGGAACGTATTCCACCATGTGAACCTATGAGACAGTTAATTTTAAATAAATGACTCATTTATCCTTTGTCAGAGTTTGAAGAACAAGCAGAATGTCTCCCCAGCACTCTAAGTATTACTTATTAACCACTATAAGAGGTACCATTTAGTGAATACCTAAGTCATAAAATGTGGCAGGCTGGCTATCTATCTATCTATCTTGTAATCTTGTTAATTCTCATCCTACCACCCCCTAAGAAAGTTATGATGAAATGCTTAATTTCATTTTTAATTTTCAGTGAGAAGGCTATGAACCAAGAGAAATAGAAAATACACGGTAATATTGCTGGATCAATTGCTAATTTGTGTCATTTCAGCTATGCACATGTAAATACCCTGTACCATAGTGGAATAATAAAACTGGGCCATTGCAAACCACAGAATGCCTAGTGGTAGATCAATCCCAAAGCAGCAAGGATTTTAGAGATCATCTAAGCTAATACTTTTATTTTGAAGATCAGAAAACTAAAGCCCAAATAATTTGTTTGATTTGCCCAAAGTCAGATGGCAAGTAATTGGTGTAAATAAGATTACATATTATCATTTTAAATTAATTCAGAAAAAGAGCATATTTCCAATGTCAACTTTTTCCATGAAGGCTAAGACTTACTCAATTTCTTTCAAAAATTAATTCAGCTCTTCAAAAATTATATACAGATATATATATTTAATTTTTTTTGTAGAGACATATGTTGCCCAGGCTGGTCTCGAACTACTGACCTCAAGAGATCCTCTCCTCCTGCCTCAGTCTCCCAAAATGCTGGGATTACAGGCATGAGTCATCATGCCTGGCATAAATTATATATTTTTACTTGGTGATGCTTGTTTATTGTGTGTGTGTGTGTGTGTGTGTGTGTGTGTGTGTGTGTGTGTGTGTATGTGTGTGTTTTGTGTGTCTCTAAAGATCAGAAGTGTCACCAAATGATCAGAAGAGTCACACATCAGAAAAGACTCTTCTTTCAGTTTTCTGATACTTTTGAACAGTTAAAATCTCTTTCCATTCTCCTTGAAATCTACATGCATCAGGCTATCTACCAGAACAAATGATGTGCTTTTTCTTGCCTACACAATGCTGAGTTCTTCAGCCATGAAGAAATAGCAAGTGAAGTATGGTTTATTTCCTCTACAGCCAAGTGGATAATTTTAAGGCTTATTAAAATTATAATTTCAGTTTAAATGGCTGAATAAGGATGATAGTGGGTTTCCCAGCTGGATTCTTTTCAGTATCATATCTGTGATCACAAAAGCATTATTAATTATCTGCTGAAATTGTTATCAAAGAATAAACATTTTTTGAGGAATATAAGAAATCTATTAATTTGGCCAATTTTTGGTGATTAAAACAAAGCAGTAATAGAGTAATATTTATATTATAAATAATTAAATGTAAGTTAGATTATTAATCCAAATATTATTGTAACTATTTCTTTAGGGTTGATCTCACAAGATAATATGGGTGCTGAATTTGAGACTCTTTTTTCAATAAAATTAAATTATGTTATTAGTAATATGATAGCAAGCTCTAGCACTGAATTACCTAAATTAGTATGTGGGTCCCACCAGTTACTCACTGTGCAACCTTAGCTAGGTCACCTGACCCACCCATGCATCAATTTCAGAATAATAATATCAACTATCTCATTGATTTGGAGTGCAAAACAAAAGACATTGTTTTAAAGGCAATTAGGCATCTACCTGTTTTCCCACAGAGTAATAGGATTGAAAATATTTTTCTAAGTAGGAGGAAAAAAATAGAAGCTTGCCAACTCCAAAATCATCATTAATGCTTGAGCTTAAAGATAATTCCTCACTTTCTTCCTGGTAGTACTCTGTCCCTAAAAAATGCTAGAACAGCCGGGCTCGGTGGCTCAGCCTATAATCCCGCGCCTTTGGGAGGCTGAGGTAAGTGGATTGCCTGAGCCCACGGGTTCGAGACCCGCCTGGGCAGCGAGACCTCATCTCCACAATAAATCCAAAAATGAGCCGGGCATGGTAGTGCGCGCCTGTAGTTCTGGCTACTCGGAAGGCTGAGGCGGAAGGATCGCCGGAGCCCAGCAGGTCGAGGCTGCGGTGGCCGGGAGCGGCCACTGCACTCCAGTCTGGGCGACAGAGTGAGACTCCAACTCATTAAAAATAAAAATAAAAATAAAATAAAATGCTAGAACAGTTATTTTCTCTAAAATGTTAATGAGTAGACCCTTTTCTTCATTTCTCTGCCTTTAATATTTTCTCCTTTTTTTGCATGATTTGGTGCTATTATTATTATTGTTATATTATTATTATTATTTTAAAGATGTGGGGTACAATTCAGGGTTAGGTATACAAACATTGATTACGTAGGTGCCCTTGTTGATGAGGTGTGACCCTCCCACCCCTAGCAGTTTCATTCAACTGCCAATATCCCTCCCGCCCCCTCCAGCAGTTTCCCACTACTGCCAATCCCTTTCTTGTAGTATTATGATAATTGTTCAAGGTCCACTTATAAGTGAAAACATATGGTACTCTGTTCTTTGTTTCTGTGATACATCACTGAGTGTGACTGACTCTAAGTCAACAAATCATTACTAAATCATTCCATATTCAAGACTATGTACAAGATATTAGGATTAGTAGGAGAAATGAAATAATAGACAGATATCAGACCTCTCACTTCTTGCCCAAAGTATTCTTAATTATGTCGGGAAGGCAGGTTTTGAATGATTGGTACCTGACATCTTTCACTTCATCCCCAAATAATGTGCTTTAATCTGACATGGTTAACTTAGATGTCTTTTAAAATTACGAAGAACTTTTGGAAAAAATTTTCTGTCAGATCCAAATACTAAGAATACTTATCCATTCCATCATGATTGGTGGGTCCTTATCTAAAAACTGTAAAAACTACCTAATTGATTTTCAAATGTCCTGTTTTTTAGCTCCTGGAAAGCTTGCAGCTCTATGGGTGGTCCGCGGCAGTGGAGGCGTCAAATATGGGTGTATATTTTTGCCTTATCTTTAGGTTTTCCCTTTAGCTACCAGATATTTTTTTTTCGTTAATTTGCCTCAATTTTAATTTGGGCTGCCCTATTTTTCTATGTGTCTTTTAAAACCACCTTAAATCCTTCCTGAAAAAGATATTAAGAAATATATAAACATATAAATACTGAATATATAAATAAATGAAAGTAATACAGGGAGTTAGCAGAACATATCACACAGTTTAAGTTACACAATCAAAACTATCAATGTTCAACGGTTCACAAACAACGAAGGTCATTATTCACTCATACTTCAGGGTGAGCTGAAGCTAGTTTCAATGTTGTCTTCATTCTAAGATCCAAGCCAAAAGTGTAGCCCAGATCTAGCACATGCAGGTTTCATGGAAGAGGGAAAAGTGATGGCTTTTAAAGCTTCTGCTCAGAACTGGTACCTCTGAATTTTCAAGCACATTTCATTAGCCATAGTAGGTCATTTGCCAAACCCACTGTCAACATGGCAGAGTTGTATACTCCTCCCAGAGAGGAACAACAAATTTGAAGAGTACTATAATCGATCCCAGGGCAGAGGAAGTAATATGCTTTGAGGTTTTTTAAGGAGTCTACAGCTAGAGGATGATGCAAAATGCTAGGTGTCATTGGTTTCTGTACCTGCAGAAGTGGTGTTTTGAAGAGAAAATGAAAATAAAATATATAAAATATGCTAGGATGGCTATTTTTTTCTAACATATTAATAAGTAGATCCTTTTCTTCATTTTTCTACCTTTAATATTTTCATTATCAACAAATTATTACTAAATTGTTCCATATTCAAGGCTATGTAAAAGATATTAGGATTAGCAGGAGAAATGAAATAATAAGCAGAGAATGTTAGTTGTTTATTTAATGGTAGTTCTTCTTACCTTATTTCATAAATCCCTGGAAGCCAACTGAAGGAGCAGGTAAGTCACCACCTCAAACTGAACATATGTGAGACTGAATTTTTTTTTTTAACTTTTTATTTTAAAGATGTGGGGTACAATTCAGGATTAGGTATATAAGCGGTCATTGTACAGGTAAAGTTTAGACCTCCCCACTTCACCTGGCTTGAGATCAGGCACTCATTGATTTTATGTAACGCCCATCCCCCCCACCCCCCTGGCAATATCCTGCTACTGCCAATCCTTTTCTTATAGTATTATGGTAAATGTTCAGGATCTGCTTATGAGTGAGAACGTATGGTAGTCAGTTCTTTGTTTCTGTGATGAATCACTGAATATGATAGACTCTAAATTCATCCAAATTTCTGCATAGTCCATAAGTTTGTCCTTCTTTATGGCTGTGTATATTCCATCGTGTATAAGTACCACTTTTTTTTTTTTAATCCAGTTCAGTTTCGATGGGCAGCATGGTTGGTTCCATGTTTTTGTTATTGTGAATCATGCTGCAAAAAACATGTGTGTGCAGATATCTTTTTGGTAGAATGATTTGAGTTCCTCTGGGTATATTCCCAGTAGGGGGATTGCTGGGTGGTATGGAGGTCAAGGTCTAGTTCTTTTAGAAATCATCACACTGTTTTCCAAGGAAGTTGAACTAGTTTGCATTCCTCCAGCAGTGTAGAAGCATTCCCTTTTCTCTGCATCCTCGCTGGCATTTGTTGTTTTTTGAATGATGCTCATTCTTACTGGAGTTAGGTGGTATCTCAGTGTGGTTATAATTTGCATTTCTCTGATGATTAATGAGGTTGAGCACTTTTTCATGTGTCTGTTGGCTGCTTGTATGTCTTCTTTTGAGAAGTGTCTGCTCATGTATTTTGTCCACTTTTTAATGGGGCTATTTGTTTTTTGTGGTTTTTTTTTTCCTTTTGGCATGTTTGAGTTACTTGTAGATCCTGATGTTAGGTCTTTGTCAGATATACAGTTGGCAAATATTTTTTCCCATTCTGTGGGCTGTCTCCTTGCTCTCTTGATGGTAGAGGATGGAAAACTAATTTCCAGGCAAACAGATCACACAAAAAAGGCAGGAGTCGCAATCTTAAATATCATACAAAACAACATTTAAGCTATCAAAAATTTTAAAAGATACAGAAGGATACTAGGCTCAATCCATCAACAAGAAATATCCATTCTAACCATATATGCATCCAACACAAGGACACCAGTGTTTATAAAGCACCTACTAAGTAAGCTAAAAAAGATATTGACTCTAACATTATCATAGCTGGGGACCTAAATACCCCACAAATGATCCTAGATAGATCATTAGGCAAAAAAATCAATAAGGAGATCCAGAACCTCAATTTTACATTTGACCAAATGGACTTGATAAACCTACCAAACACTTCACCCAATAACCACAGAATATACATTCTACTCATCACCACATGAAATGTACTCCAGTATCAATCACATCCTCGGCCATAAACCAAGTATAAACAAATTCCATAAGAGTGAAATACTGCCATGTGCCTTCTTAGACCACAATGGAATAAAAATAAATATCAACACCAAAACAATTCCCCCAAAACTCACAAAGACATGGACACTAAACAGCATGATGCTGAACAACTCCTGGGTCAACACAAAATTAAAGCACAAATTAAAAGATTCCTGAAAATAAATGAAAACAAAGAAACACTTTACCAAGACAGAATTCTTGACTTTTGCTTCCAAACATCTTCCATTTGCAATGTCCCTAATCTCAGAGGATGACAATTTCATTCTTCCAGTTCTCAGGCTAAATACTTGAAATCATCATTAACTCTTCTCTTCCTTCAATCTCATATCCAATCTAGCAGTACATTCTGTCAGTTCTAACTTGGAAGCATTCAGAACCCAACCATTTCTTACCACCTCCACTGCTACCACACTAGCCTAAGTCTAAATTATCAAAGCTTTTGCCTACATTATTGTAGTTGCCTAGCAAATATTCTCCCTACTTTGCCTTTACTCATCCACACTGTATTCCTGATATCTCAACCAATTTCCCTTAAAACACCTAAGTTTAATCATATCACCCCTTGCTCAAAATCTTTAATAATCCTCAATTGCACACAGAGTAAATGCCAAAATCCTTTAATTGACCTTCAAGACTCTATATAACCTAAGTCCCTACTATCCTTTGTCTTCTCTTCTTATTTTATTCATCTCCACTTTGTTCATCTTCCAGAACCTTTTCACACTTCAGCTATTCTTACTGTCCCTTGAATGTGCCAAGCATGTGCCTTTGGGTCATTGCTATTCCATGTGTCTTGAATGTATTATCCATGGACAGCTAACACCCTCGCCTCCTTCACATCTTTGCTCAAATACCATCATCTTGTTAAGATATCCTGTGACCACTCAATACCTTGGGAAGTCCTCCCTCACTTTGTTCTTTGTCATTTTTCATGGCACTTTTCACTTTCCAATGTACTGGATAATATAGTTATTTGTTATATCTGTTGTTTCTTATCTATCTTTCCCTAAGGTATACTTGTTCTATGAGGGCAAAGATCTGTGTTTTGTTCATGAATGTTTCCCAAGCACATGGAAGAGTATGTCGATCAGTAAACATTTGGTTGATTAAAGAATATAATAGTGTGAAGATAATACCTGCAAGAATTTGGCAAATGATTGGATATGGTGAAATAGAGGCAGTGTTAATAGGAAAGAATGGAGGAAAATGAATAACACCAAGGTTTTTAACCTGAACTTTTGGCCCTCTTATGAAAACAGTTTTTAGTACAGAAATCCACTGAAAAACTACCTGTTCGAATTTTATGACTTAACAGTCATTTATGCTGTAGAAAATTACCCAATAAACTTGAATTTCTTTTTTTTTTTTTTGAGTTGGAGTCTCACTCTGTCGCCCAGACTGGAGTGCAGTGGCCGCTCCCGGCCACCGCAGCCTCGACCTGCTGGGCTCCGGCGATCCTTCCGCCTCAGCCTTCCGAGTAGCTGGAACAGCAGGCGTGCGCTACCACACCCGGCTGATTTTTTGATTAATTGTAGAGATGAGGTCTCGCTGCCCAGGCGGGTCTCGAACCCGTGGGCTCAGGCAATCCACTCACCTCAGTCTCCCAAAGGCGCAGGATTACAGGCTGAGCCACCGAGCCTGGCGTAAACTTGAATTTCATAATTGTGTTTTGTGTTTGTTTTGTTTTGAGTTAGGGTCTCACTCTGGCACTGAGGTTGGAATATAGTGGCACCATCATGGCTCATTGCAGCCTCCACCTCCTGGACACAAATGATCCTTCTGCCTAAGCATCCTGAATAGATAGGACTACAGGCATGTGCCACCACACCCAGCTACCTTTTTTTGTAGAGATGAGATCTTGTTATATTGCCCAGGTTGGTCTCAAACTCCTGGGCTCAAGCAATCTTCCCATCTTGGCCCCTCAAAGGAATTTTATCATTACACCAGTTAAATTTACATGTAGGAAAGACTGATGAATTTATTCCTGGGTGTTAAAAAAAAACTTGGAGGAGATCACTATAAAAACCTACGCAGAAGTAATAGTTAATTCTCCCCCTATCCCCCAGTTTGTGTTCCACATTCTTAGAAGATAGAACGATGGCTGGAATCTCACTCCATTGCCCAAGCTGGAGTGCAGTGGCACGCTCACGGCCACCCCAGCATTAAACTGCTGGGCTCTGGCGATCCTTCCACCTCAGTCTTCCGAATAGCCAGAACTACAGGCATGCACTATCATGCACAGCTAAGTTTTTATTTATTGTAGAGACAAGGTCTTTCCAAGTTGCCTGGACTGGTCTCGAACCTGCAGGTTCAGGCAATCCATTTGCCTTGGCCTTCCAAAGTGCTGGGATTATAGGCTGAGCCACCGAGCCCAGCCCAATTAATTTTTAATTAATAAACTATCATATCTACTCCCATTCTCATATTTTTCTCTTCCTGAATGGATATGTTAGATTAATATTATACTGAGGAAGGGTAGGGGGAATTATTGTGCTGATATAATAACTCATTTATTTAATACTATGTAGGAAAAACTTAAATGAGCTTTATTCTATATTATAGTTTTTCATTATTTATAATATATTACTTAATTAGTACATTATATTTAATTATTATCTATAATATGGCTCATTGTACCAGTGACAGGCAGAGATTAAAAACAAAGGCCTAGAAAACTCAGATAAGAGAGAAAGCACCTTAAAGGCTGAAGCCATGCCTCGTACTGCTTTATTCCTATCAGTAGCATATAAAGGACAGCCTACATAGTAAGAGATTAGATGGCATTCATTTGTAGATTAAATATGAAATGAACTAATTGCATTTTAAATACTGATTATATTGCAGGTTGAACTTCAAGGTCAAATGTGCTCAGAGAGGGCAGTAAGTCACAAATCTAAAAAACTGCTGGTCAATTTTATTAACATAGATATCCTTTTTACTAGTCCCAGTTACTCATTCCATAGTATAGCCTGCAAAATGCATTATATTAATCAAAGCCCTAAAAGAAAAAAAAAATCACATACTGAAACACTCTAATTGAAGACAGCTTAATAAAAAGGACTATGCAGGGTTTATGGAAGCGGTATCACAAGAGACAGCACAGTTCTGCAAGGACAGCAATGCTGGGGAGCTGTTATCACCCATGGATCTGAAAGAGCTGAGAAGGGAGTAGTTATTGAAACCTGGATAGAATAGTTCTATGGAGAAGGTTGCTTGACAGGAGTTGTGGCAAATTGCCTAAAGGGATAATTACCCTAGATATTTTTTTCTTTCTTTTTTTTTTAAATTCTCCATCTCCTACTGCCAGTGCCTCCTACTGGTTAAATTTAGCAGGAAACCAAAAACAAGAAAACCCAGCAGTGTGGTCCATGGAAGCCCATCTTTCAGGACACAAGACAGGGAGGAGAGGATGAAAGCAAACTGAATAGGCAAATGGAAGACGTCAATCACAAGTTAAGAATCATTTCTTCCACTAAAGATGGTGAGAAGTTGTCTTTATAACAATTACTCCATCTTTGAATAAAGCAGATTAAAACAATGTTTCCAGCCGGGCTCGGTGGCTCAGCCTGTAATCCCGTGCCTTTGGGAGGTCGAGGTGAGTGGATTGCCTGAGCTCGCAGGTTTGAGACCCGCCTGGGCAGTGAGACCTCATCTCTACAATAAATCAAAAACTCAGCCGGGCGTGGTAGCACATGCCTGTAGTTCCTGTTACTTGGAAGGCTGAGGCGGACGGACCGCCGGAGTCCAGCAGGTCGAGGCTGCGGTGGCCGGGAGTGGCCACTGCACTCCAGTCTGGGCGACAGAGTGAGACTCCAACTCAAAACAAACAAACAACCAAACAAAAAACAATGTTTCCTTGACATAAGCAGATGAATGTTGACTTCAATGAAAATTGAAGAATTCAATGAAAAATGTAGAATTCCCATAAAATTTTTATTTACATATAGCTTAGATCAAATTGTTTTTACAATGATTAAAAAAAGAGTATATGTTTAAAAAATCAATAAAAGCCAAATAAAGGAATCTTTAAAAACATTCCATATTAGAAACCGATTATGAAAAACTTCTTGCCATTAGAAAAACCTCCCTCCAGGAATTTCTTACCACTTTGCAGTTTTACAAAACTCCATTTCTTATTTTATATTTTAGGGTTACTTTTACAATTGTAGTTCCAATAATATATATCTTATAATGCTTTCCATTAGCTGATTCCACTCTCGTGAAATAAATTATTCATTTAATTTTACCTTACATCCTCATAATCATCAGAATTTTATCCATATTTTGATCAAACTTAAGCATCACTTGATTTTTTGATGGTTTTAATTACTCTTCAAAACAGTTTATTCCATTAGTTTTATAAATTCAGAAGCCTTTTAAAAATAGAGGTTGATAAAAATATACTGAGTGCACATGTACTTAAAAATAAAACTACTATTTAAATTATCTCTGGTAACTAATCATTTTCTACCTTCTCTGTCCTGTACTGTGGAGCTAAATGATTGGAACTGAATTTCCAAGAAACCCTGCCATTGGGAACTGTTAATGAGATGGACTTTGAAGGTAAAAAGAAGCAAAAGTCAAATAATTGCTTCTTCAATAGTACTTGAAAGAAATGGGGATTTTGGCATATGGAAATATCCTCTAAGAAATTATCTACCTAGTTGCTGGGGGCAGTCTTGAGCTTAACTCCTGTTTCCCGTGGTTTCTGCAACTTCTGAACTCCTTGAAAACTAGAAATGAATCTGAGATTTAGAAGTGAATTCTCAGATTTTAAATTCTCCTTCTCTTCTGATAGATATGGGAGCATTTACCTGTATTAAACGCTGTCCTGCTTGAACAATTTAAGTTGTTTCTATTTTCATGACCAGACCTGAACCAATACAAATCTTGGCTTACAAAAGACAGGGAGGGAGGCTCTGTCAAACAAAAACCTAAAATACGTGACACTGCTTAATAGCTAGGTGATGAGGTGTGAGGATATTGTTTTGAGAGAGACTGTAAATATGGATATGCAATAGAAAAACCTTTGGTGAAGCAGTAACATAGGTTAACTTGGAAGAAATAACTACTGAGCATCCCTGTAGAATAAAATAAGAGTCTCAGAGAACACTGGTATGAGGAGAACTAACATAGGGCTGAGATTGCTATCCTTGGCAAGTCCTGCTTGCAATGTTGGTCCTTGGCTGATGTCTGGGAACAGATTTTAGGAGGGTTCTCACCATTCTATGGTAAGAACGGCTCCCTGTGCCTAAATTATTTGTGAATATAGTTTATGCCAAATACTGTTTTCCTTCTGGGAGAATAAAATTTTGGCATGGGCTAGGCAAAAGGTGCCTACATGACCAGCCACTCGATTAAAAAGCGGCTGTCCATTTAGTCTCTAATGAGCTTCCCTGCGAGATGACATTTTGCATGGTTAGTCACACCTTGCTGGGGGGGGTGGATTAAGCACTTTCTGTGCGAGTCTACTGGGAGAGGACTCTTGGAAGCTTGCAACTGGTTTCCTCCAGGCTCTGCCTCGTGTGCTTTATTTTTCTTGCTGATTTTGCTTTGCATCCTCTCACTGCAATAAATCGTAGCTATGAGTATGACTATGTCATGAGTCCTGTGAGTCCTCTTAGGAAGTCTTTTAAGCTGGGGATAGTGTTGGGGATCACGGACACAAACGGGCAAGCACGTTTCTCTCAGATAGTTGAATTGGGATCTAATTAAGGAATTTCAGCCACTCCTGCAGAAGAGTCTTCGTGTGTCCTATTCGGCTGACTCTGAATAACTCTCGTTGGTTATGGGTCGGCAACTACTGTGCGTTGCTCCTCTTCTTTTTGGTGAACGGGAGATTTTATTACACTTAACCTGTGTCTACTTCACCATGGAAAGTTGGGTGTGTTTTCTCTATTAGCTCAGATGGATGAATGTTTTAAAGTAGGGTAAAATATAATGTATATGCCGCATTTTTATATATGGGAATGTTACACATTTTCAGGCAATGGAAAATTATTCAGCCTTAAAAAAGGAAGAAATCCTGCCATTTGTGACATGATGGTAGGCGAAGTATGCCAGACTCAGAAAGACGAATGTCGCATGACCTTTTACTTATATGCAGAATCTAAACCGGCCCAAACTCATAGAGGCAAATAGTACAATAGTGGTTACCAGGAATTTGGGTGGGGAGGGGATAAAGATATTGTTCAAGGGGTACAAAGTTTCGGTTACACGAGATGAATTAGTTCTGGAGGTCTAATGTAAAAGCAGTGTGACTAGAATTAACAATACTTTATTGTACACTTGAAATCTGCTAGGAGGATAGAACTTAAGTGTTCTTATCACAAAAAAAGAAAAGAAGCAAGAAGAATAAAATAGAATAGAAAAAATAAAGTTTGGGTAGCTATCTAAGGTCATAAATATGTTAATTAGATTGTAATGATTATTTCACAATGTATATGCCTATCAAATCATTAAATCGTGCACCTTAAGCACAAACAATTTCTAAATAATAAATATGATCCACTATTTAAAAAAAATTAAGTCTGAGGAAAATTACTCTAAAGAATGTCATCTGGGCCCCCAACACAGGTCACACGAACACAAGGGTGGGGACCAGCAGATACTGTACACTGCTAGGTGAAGGATGGAGGGAAGAGACATGTGTCAAAACACCAGGTACCTGGTCTACTAACAATGGAAGAGACAGTCAGCTAGAAGCTCAAACTTTACGTGCATGCAAATTACGTATGTAGAAAATCCTCACTTGTACTCCACAACTCTAAAATTAAATTAAATCAAAAAAAGAACGTCATCTGACCACCACGCTACACAGCTGACATATTAATTGCTAATTCTTTTTTTTTTTTGAGTTGGAGTCTCACTCGGTCGCCCAGACTGGAGTGCAGCGGCCGCTCCCGGCCACCACAGCCTCGCCTGCTGGGCTCCGGCGATCCTTCCGCCTCAGCCTTCCGAGTAGCCGGAATTACAGGCATGCACTACCAGGCCCGGCTGATTTTCTGATTTTATTGTAGAGATGAGGTCTCGCTGCCCAGGCGGGCCTCGAACCCGCGGGCTCAGGCCATCCACTCACCTCAGTCTCCCAAAGGCGCGGGATGACAGGCTGAGCCACCGAGCCCGGCTGGTAATTCTTAATATCGAAAGTGGGATGAGACTCATGCACAAGATCAGAAGTCAAAGAACACAGGCCGAGGAATCAAACAGTAAAGTTTCTTTGTTTATTTTTATTTTTACTTGTTTTTTCTCAGTAGCTTCAGAGGGTAAAAATAGTTTTGTTTACGTGGTTGCATTGTCTAGTAGCAAAGAAGTCTGGGCGTTAAGTGTACCCATCACCCCGCCTGTGCACATTGAACCCAATAGGTGATGTTTTGTCCCTTCACCCCTTCTTCCCCGCCCCCTTCTGAGTCTCCAGTGTCCATGATGTCATTCTCTACGCCTTTGCAGATCCTCAGTTTAGCACCCACTTATAAGTGAGAACACGCAGTGTTTGGTTTCCCGAGTTCGTTCACTTAGGATGATGTTCTCTCGTTCCATTGAAGTTGCTGCAAAAGACATTATTTCATTGTTTCTGACAGCTGGATAGTAATCCATAGTGTATATACACAACATTTTCACTATCCACTGCTCAGTTGATGGGCATTTAGGCTGGTTCCACATCTTTGCGATTGTGAACTGTGCTGCCATGAACATGCAGGTGCAGGTGTCTTTGTTACATAACCACCTCTGTTCCATTGGGTAGATGCCCAGTGGTGAGAGTGCTGGATCAAATGGTAGATCTGCTTTTGGTTCTTTGAGAAGTCTCCATATAGATTTCCATAATGGTTGTACTAATTTACATTCCCACCAACATCGTATAAGAATTCCCTTTTCTCTGCACTTCTGCCAGTAGCTTTTTTTTTTTTTTAAATAATGGCCATTCTGAGTGGTGTAAGGTGGTATGTTATTATGGTTCTGATTTGTATTTCCCTGTTAACTAGTGATGGTGAGCATTTTTTCATGTTTTTTGGTCATTTGTATATCTTCTTTTGAGAGATGGTTGGTCACTTCGCTTGCCTTTTTTTTTTTTTTTTTTTTTTGAGTTGGAGTTTCACTCCATTGCCCAGGCCGCAGTTCTGTGGCACACTCACGACCACCCCAGTGTAGACCTGCTGGGCTCAGGCGATCCTTCTACCTCAGCTTTCCAAGTAGCTGGAACTACAGGCATGCACTACCACACCTGGCTAAGTTTTTGATTTTTATTGTAGAGATGAGGTCTAGCCGAGTTACCCAGGCTGTTCTCAAACCCGTGGGCTCAGGCAATCCTCTCACCTCAGCCTCCCAAAGTGATAGGATTACAGGCTTGAGCCACTGCACCTGGTCTTTTGCCCACTTTTTATTGGAATTATTTGTTTTGGTCTTGCTTATATGTTTGAGTTATTTGCCAATTCTGGATATTAGTCATTTGCCAGATGTATACTTTGCAAATATCGCCCCCCATGCTGTAAGCTGCCTATTTGCTCTGTTAATTATTTCTTTGGCTGTCCAGAAGCTTTTCAGTTTAATTAAGTCCTACTTGTTTATTTTTTATTTTGTTGTATTTGCTTTTGGGGTTTTAGACATAAATTATTTGCCAAGACTGATGTATGTTCAATACAGTGTTTCCTAGGTTTTCTGCTAAAATTTTTATAGTTTCAGGTCTGACATTTAAGTCCTTAATACATCTTGAGTTCATTTTTGTATATGAGGAGAGATGGGGATCCAGTCTCGTTTTTCTGCATGTGGTTATCTAGTTTTTCCATCACCATTTGTCAACTAGGGTGTCCATTCCCCAATGTATGTTTCTATCTGCTTTGTCAACAATCAGTTGGTTGTAGGTATTTGGGTTCATTCCTGGATTCTCTATTCTGCTCCATTAATCCGCATGTCTGCTCTTGTATCAGTACCATACTGTTTGGTTACTACAGCCCTGTAGTATAATTTGAAGTCAGGTAATGTGATGCCTCATGCTTTGTTCTTTTTCCTTTGGCTATTCTAGCTCTTTTGGGGTTCCATATGAACTTTAGGATTTTTTCCCCTTAATTCTGTGAAAAAACGACATTGGTAGTTTAACAGGAATTTCATTGAATCTGTAAATTACTTTGGGTAACAGTCATTTAAAAAATGTTCTTTACATTCACAAGCATGGGATATTTCTCCATTTGTGTTCATCACAATTTATTTCATCAGAATTTTGTAATTCTGCTTATATAGATCTTTCACCTTTTTGGTTAAATATATCCTAAGTGTTTCAGCTTTATGGGTGCTATAGTAAATGGAATTGAGTTCTTGATTTGATTCTCAGCTTTGTGTGTATAGCAGTGATACTGATTTCTGTGTGTTGATTTTGTTATGGATGAATTTTAGAAAGTGGGGTAAAACATAATGTACATACTGGACTTCCAGCAAGATGGTGACAGTGCAGCCTGGTCTAGGAGACCCTCTGCAAAGGAAACGCAGAGGGTCTCTGGCTCTCTCCCTGGGGGCTGTGGATCCCAGCGTCAGCAGCCCGCTCTTCACATGGAGCTCAGCCATT